>NW_010142345.1:0-11955 GCF_000699245.1 Pterocles gutturalis | reverse complement strand
GTGTGCACTGCCTTGTAGACATTCTGGTCAGTGGGCTTCCTCCCTCCCCCTCATTTTTTGTGCAGGACATAATGAAAAAACGCACTTGGATTCTAACCCAGGACCTTCAGACTCAGCTCACAAGAACCCTTCACCACTACAGGAAACCAAAACCAAAAGTATTTCCCCTCTTTTCACAAAGCGTCCTGGCCTTTTCCTTTAAGAGCTCCAAATGCAAATAGGGAAAGCTCCGTTATCCCCTGCTGCTTCAAAAGATGGGAATTGAATTTAGCACTAATGTGAGCCCCTCAGCTCAAGTGTACTTACACTGAGGGTGACTTCCAGTGCTGTAACAAGTATTCCAGGATCTCAAAATTTTCTTGTGGAATGATGTATTACTAGTTTGTACATCCAAACACACACACAAAAAAAACCAAGACAAGATTATCTAGATTGTTAAACCTTTCCTCTACGGAAAAAAAAAAAAAATGCCTGTAATTTTGTTTTGGCCTGACACTAAAGCTAAGTAATTAAATTTAAGGAATAAAACCAGTGTTTTTGTATGTGGGGGGGAAAGAAAACAGTTAAGCAGCAGCAAGCGCAAGTATATAGCTAGCTGCTGTAAGTGCTACCCCAAGTACACTGGCAGACACTAAACATCTCTGTCTCGTATAACCTAAATGGCTGGGGGGCCTCCCAGTCTCAGTTTCTCAGTTCCATAATTAAGCTTGGCAGCAGGTTCAAATGAATTAAAACTGAATGTCACTATTTCCTCAACAGATCCCTCATCCTTGTTTTTTCCTACTTGTCAGGAGAAGACCAGCAGAACAGCAATTAGTGGTAAGCAGTGCAGTGAAAAAGAACCAAGTACACACTAATTAGGTCACTCGCCAAACACATTCATTTCATTGGCAGATTTAATCAATGTTTTCCTGAAATGTCTTAAATCTTCTATGCTAATTTAAAGTTTTGTTATTGTTGTTACTTTAAACACAGATGGGATGCCTGGAGATTTTCAATTGCTTTCCGCAAATCCATTTCAAAATAACAACCCCTCATATAGTATATCATCAAAATTTAGGCACAGGTTTCAGGAAATGGCCTCTAATTTTACGCCAACATTTTTGTGCCTGCAAATACCTACGGGTGCAATTTTGTGGATTTAAGTAATTGCAGGTGGGTAGAGCTCTTACACATCAAACTCTGAATTGCCCTGAGTGATCAGGTACTTAAGGGTAATACCAAATAATTTAAGGGACTGCCTGCCACCTGTGGTTCCCACAATTATCACGAAGTGCTAGAGCGATGGCACGCAGCAAAGGTGAGCTCCCACTGGTGCACGTGGGCTTCACAGCCTGCCTCCAGGGATTTTCACACGGAAGACTCGGCAAATCTCATTGCTGATGCCATCGGAAGGGGAGCTGTCACGGCTGCTGAACTAATACGCCCTGGTGCTGGCCAGGCCCTGCCTGCTGTCCTGCCCTGACCACACACCCCGGGGCCTTGCAGCGGCTCTCTCCTTCCTGCTGGCACTGCCCCCCACCCCCACCACCACCCAGGGCTGTGAAAAGGCAACCCCGCAGCCAGCCACAGCTCTGCACCCATCCTGGCTCTGTCCTGATGACCCAGGAGAAAATAAAAATAATAAAAATGAAGGAAAAAAAAACAACTAAGCAGTAGAAGTGTTCTTTCCCAGAAGTAAGAAGCGGAGGGCCTTGGCATGTTGCTGAGCTGGAGGTCTGCGAAGGCAGCAACCTCCGGCGGGGGGGGACTGAGAGAGGAGAAGCCCTGATGAATGAGGGAGCGTAAGCTGGGGCTGGTGAACTCTAAGCTTCACCCTGCTACAAGGCCAAACATGACATCGGACCTCTGACCAGGTGCTGCTTTAAATCACTTGAATTCAAGTCAACTAGTACTCCGCATTTTGCAAACCCCCTTCCCTTACACACGCACACACAGGGAGAGAAGACAGGACAGCTGACCGCACCCAGCCAGGAGACCGGCATGGAATCTGTATGTTAATTCAATTAATGTGCCCAGGTGACTAATCTTGTTACTTAAAAAAGGTACCTAAATATACCAATGGGGAGCTCATACATACTGGGGAGCTCTTCTGGTTGCAGTGATGTCAACAAAATAACTTCAGCAACAGTTTTGATGCTTTGTTTCTGTAAACTAACTTCTTTGTTCAAGAGGAGAACACATCCAGCCTGACAGATGGGAAATGCTGACTGACAGCTGTCCCATACAACCTTCACTCCTGCAGGTCCCTCTGTACTCAGTGGCTGACATGGGAGTTTGCGGGAAACTACAGGAATGGAGGGATTCCAGCTCTGCCATTCTCCTACCTCCGAATATTTGACTTTGGCATGTAGACTTTTTTTGGCAACATGAAATTTGTGTAAATTTTGCATGAAATTAGATAACTGTGAAGAATTTTATTTTTAAAGATAAACTTCAATTTGCTCATGTGTAATTCAACAATTCTGTTACACCTAAAACTGTTTTTCTAGGTCTGATATAACAGACTACTTGGAACTCTGCTTGCCAGCAGGATACAACATATTTTTAAGGTGAGGAAGTTCCCAGTCCTTGTTTCTGTCCACCTAGAACTCAATAGATCAGATCGGAAATCCAGAACAGCCAAGACAGAGTATTATTATGTTGGGTCTTCAAGACGTGTAGGCTGTTTGGACAGAAAGGAGGATACAGTCATTTTAAGACAGTGCTTCCTTTTTTTCATTAGTGTTTTTGTTAACTTTGTCTCAAATTGGAAATTTAAAATCACTCCCCAAAGGGGCTGTGAAGAAGGAGAGGAATACCAGCCTAGCGAAGAGGCAGCAGTCAAAACTACTTGTGGAATTGGGAAACCATGAAATAAAATACATTTATCACAAACTTTTTTTTAACTTTATGATGTCACCTCCAGACATCTGTAAACACAGATGTATACATTTGAAGACACCAGCACAAAGATTTTACACAACCACCAAGATATATAAATAATTAAAGAAATATATTAAAAACAGTGGGCATTTCTCCTTCACATTTAGATGAAACCACTTGGATTTCATGAGAATATAAGTTAATTTAAGTTGTAACGTTCACTTTTGCCCAGCACTTATTTAGAGTGTCTCTTAAAAGGCAGTATTCATTCAATCAGGTAGTCCACAAAAAAGTGATTATCCAGTAATTTACTATGCAATTTTCAGACATTGTTTTATGCTCAGATAAAGAATCAAATTAAAGTCTTATAAGCCTTGGAAAATTAGAGTTAGCAAGCAAAGAGGCTGAATCACCCTTGAACACAAAATTACCAAAACCAGCTTTTTCCTTCATTGTTCAAATTGTGCTAAAATATTCCTACAGCTCCAAGTGCTCAGAGTAATAGTAAAATATTCTTCATTATTACTGTTTTTAAACCTCTACTTTATAAAAATGTTCTCAATGGCTAGAAAGTGGTGAATCATCACCTTTTAATTAAAACAGCTAATGTATAGTTAGAAAAATAATTGAAAAGGGAGTCTTAAATGTGAGAAAGAAAAGACAGTCCCTTCATTTCAGATCACTCCCCAGAGATGCACCTACATTGTTAAGTATGCATATACAGCAGAATTTTTTGTTTGCTTTAGCTTGATATGGAAATACAGCACAAAATTGTCACTTTGATTACATTCCTGCAGTGATTTCTTTTGCCTCTTGCATTATTTGAATCCCCTATACAGCAACAGAACCAGAGAAAAACAGCACTGTAGGTAACTAACAAACAAGTTTTGGACATCTGTTTGCAAACACATTCTTAATTTGAACATTCCATTACTTGGATTTAAACAATGTATATGAATGCAGGTTATTATTAATTGCACAACTAACTAATATTTACACACTAAAGCTAAGTATGAAACTTGTGACAATCTTTTCTTATATTTTAAAATGTTACTAAATTGAAATATTTTTGCAAAGTCCAATAAGTAAAGGTAGCAGTATAAAGAAAGCTATAAAATTTTGGTATGTGGGAAAGAAGTACTCATTCAATAAACATATAACTATATGTATATGCATATGTATGCATATGTATGTGTATTCTTTTGGAAAGTAATCCTTCTGAAAACACACTCTCTGAAAGAACAGAAGCAGAGCTCAAAAATGACAAAAGCTCTTTGTGAAATGTGGTTGAAGCAACAATGGCGGGGGGGGGGGGGGGGGGGAGAGGAATGAGAGTATAAATTTCACAAATAAACCTCTCAAGAAAATGATATCGCACTTGACTACTGTCCCTCATCATTTACACTGCATTCCTGGCAATTCAGAACCACAAAGACTGGCAAACTGGAGAAAATTCTGGAAAGAGCCCAAATATAGCCATAAAAATCCAGATTTTGCAAATGGCAGAACTCTACTGGATTATCCCTAGTAATATGCCAAATGGATGGAGCCTTAAGAGTGAACCCAGATGCGAATGAGTTCCTATGGGCAACTAAACTGGAGCACAAGACCAGCAAAAACAGTGAGAGGTAAGATTGTGTGAGGACCTGTCAAAGAATTAAAATGTTGGTGAAAATAAACCGAGAGGGAAGTTGAGAAATATTTCCTGGTATTCTGCTAACAGCATGAACTTGGATTAATCATACAAAGCCAATGATGGAAAACTCATTGCTTGACTTACTAAATATGGACTGAATAAAGAAGAGAACATATTGTAAATCTTGCAGTGGCAGAAGGACAAGAGATAAACACACTTTTCCATCTTTAACTTTTGAAGTTACGCTCTCTGCAAGTCCCATCGATTCACTCTCAAAATCCAAAATGAAGATTAACTCTGTTTTCAAATACAGGGATAGTTCATGTCTACAATTTCCATATAAACCAGTGTATGATTTCATATTATAGTTATTTAATACCATAACCTTTTTTATCAGTGTATTAGTTACATAATGTAATTATTAAGAGTATTTTTATTAGACTTGTTTAGCAGGACACATGCATAATGGCTCTGCAGCTGAACTAAGTTTCACACTTGAAGCAATGACTGAAGCAAGCAGAATGTTCTCCCAAAAACCAAGAGCAGTGCATACATATTTACAGAGAAGGGAGGGAAGGATACAATAGCAGTTTCTTCCCTTGACTGAAGAAATACTTAGTGACTCACAAGTGATAATATTTTGCATTAACCAGAACAAAATAGCCAGAACTTGCAGCTTCAGATTAAAATCTCCTACTTTCAGATACAGTTATGATATCAATTAATACCTTCACTGAAAAACTTGAAAGGAACCTCACACCAAAAATTGAAAAAGGGCTCACTTTTTAAACACTTATTTTTCATATTCACTTTCTTCTCTGATTACAGAGACATCCAGATGCTGAAGTTCCAAAATACCACAAGAAAGACTATTTTCTTGATATTTCCAGCCGGCAGGAAACACTGACACTCTCATGAGAAAGTCTGTTCTTCTGAGGTTTCATGCTCAGTTATGCAGACTCCAGAGCTTTACTTAGCTTGGATAATGTTTGGGTAAGATATGAAACCAAATCTCTTGAGATTTGTCCATCATTTATTTTAGAGCTGAGCGACTTGAGTAAAAAACCTGGTGTACAGAAACAGTTTAGAAAAAAAAAATTCAGCCATTATCTCTGAAAGCTCCCTGTGCCTGTGCAGACAAGCAATTTTCTCTAAATACTAGACCTCAGTTTACCCAAAGCTAATCAAGCTACCCACCGGCTGTTCACCAAAGGAGCATATAACCTAAGAAGCCATGAGCCTAACTCCAGTACTCCCATGGACTAGTTAGAAACAAATGTTAATACTGCCATGCTAAGCACCTTTCAGACATGGTATGTGGCATAGCTCTCCAGCGGGCATTTATGGACAGACATGGAAAACACAGAATATCAATGGGAGCTCGGCTTTCAGTGTATGGTACCTATGGAAGAGAGCAATGACATACTGGGGGAAGAAATGAAGTCCTTCAGCAGTCAACTCTTCTTGGCATTAAACAACTGTACTATTCTAGGAGGCAAAGGAGGATGTTCTGTATCACCCAGTACTCTTTGGCAGAAATGAAATATTCCATTCTCTTCCTCTCAACGCTGGATGCTCAGCAATCATAACATTAAGTAACTGCAAATACTCACGAGTAGGAAGAAACAATCTGACATGAGAAGGTGCACTTGGTGATCACACTGTGATTACTCTACTTTATTAAAAATAATTTTCATTGCAGTATGTTTTGACAAGAAAATAGAAAGCATCTTGTGCAGGCTTCGGGAAATATTAAAATAACCCAAGGTGATGAACATGTTATTATCCAGCCTGTTCCAGAGGGAGGATGCTCAAGTACTGAAATGGTTTTCATTTCAAATACACATTCATTTTCAAGACAGCACACTTGAAAAATTGGACTGTATATTTGTCATACAGTAAGCAGGGATAAAGAGCACAGCAATTTATGTTCCTTATGCAAACCGCTTGTAATTCAGAAAACAACTATAGCTTCTAAAAGGCAGCAAAGTGATCGCACTTTCCCAAGAAGTTAAATGTTTTTTTCATGCCAGTTGGCCAATTTTGGCATGTCAACCTTTGCTATGATAAACATTTGGATAACATGCAAAGAACTCCTGTTCCAACCCATCAACACTCATGATGTCTTGGAACTTCAGGCAGAGATGAGCCATACCTTCTGAATATTTCATGATTCTGATACTAAAAAAAGGATCCTGATACCACTGTCACCACAATGCTAAAATACCAACGACCTTTTGAGCAAGAGGGCACTGTGCTTTCAAGAAATACTTGGTGGGGACAGGGTTTCTTTCACTTTTCCTCCCTTGCTTCTCAGGAAGTCTGATTTCATTTCAAGGCAAGACTAGACCACAGAGGAATTCACATTTTAGGGGCATTGCATGGCAGTGCACTGATGCTCAGGAGAGCCCAACCTGGATTGGACACTGCAGCGTAACCTCCTCCTTTATCTATTCTCTGCCCAGGGACCCATCGAACCCTGTGGAACTATGCTGTGCTAGTATTTTGGTAATGGCCAAACAGAGAGAAGCAGAATGTGACCCCTCCTCAATCCCTCACCTTTACCTTCAGTGTGAGCAGGGACAGAGTTGCTGACACTACACTTGCGCTATGGAGGTGAATGTCAGGATAAGCCACAACACAAAAGTCAGAGAAAAAAAAAAAAGTGTTAAATGTACCATGTAGATTCAGTGCCCAGTGATTTTGGTCTTACACAGTATTTCAGATGATCAGAATTTAAGTATCCCTATAGTGTTACAGCTGTATTACCTATTACTGTTTATAGGGTGTTCTTTTTCTTTTGCAATAGATCCTTATGTGGTTAAAAACCAGTTGCCCCTTCTGAGCCTCTTGTCATCTGTCTATGACATTTACCTGTAGCCTGAAGTTCAAAAATCTATCATTATGGTACCCCAGAAATGGCTATTAATTTGCCAGGCTGCAAAAGAAAAAAAGAGAATGAAGAAGAAATCACATCAGAAAATCTCTTTTCAAGATCTCCCAATCCATTTTTCAGATTCAAGATAGTCCTACAATCAAGGTAAGTGGAAGATGCAGATAAAGTGGTTGAAATGCTGGCTTTTTATCTAATCTGAATTTCTGAACCTGTAGAAGTTTTCCTGTCATTTTAAATCACATACCTCAAATATATGAAAAAGAATCAAGTTAATAATACAATGTATTACTCTCAAGAGAACATCTTTATTTCTATGTTTAAGGTAGCTATTTAGTGTTATTTTTATGGTCAGCTTGCATTTAAAATCACCTGCTGGTACTATACATGGCAGTCGCACACCACAGAGACAAAATGAAGGATGCTATCTGGAGGCTGTGCTGAAGCCACACAGACGACAACCATGAGGCATCAGGCGGTCAAACCCTCAGAAGGACAATCCTCTGTGCACAAATGCCAACATGTAGGAAGGTTCTTGCACACCGAAATTCCTGTCCACGACAAGCCTTCACTCTGCTTGTAGGGAGAGATGGCACAAATGTGGGACTGGAAGAGGCATCCTGGGTCTTTCTGTTAAGTGGATGACTATAATCCTACACTGGATGACCACATGGGGTCACACCAGTGACTCACATAATTTCTTTAAAATTATCCTTTACCTACTGGAAGGATCTCACCTGATACACCTTGTACTATATTTGCTGCCTTCACAGCTGTGCCCATTTTTGGAGTGGACACTTACAAGAGCGGACACTTATAAGATCATGTAATACTTCTGTCATCTTTTTCCTTTATTCCCTATAGATAAGCTTACAACTTCCCATGCAGAGTTTTTCCTGTTACTTCCTAAGTAATGATTTTACTATTGGATTTGTTCCCTGTTTCTCACAATCCAGTCTCCAGGATCATCTAATTACCTCTCTGTGTAATTGCCTAATGCTTTCCAACTTTGTGTAATGAGCAGGTATCAAGGGAATTTTGGTAGCAATATCATTAAAGGTGAGATAGAAGATCTGGTATATGCCTTTGAAAGAGAGAGGTAGGCAGGTATTGCCTGAATGACAAGTCCAAGCCTGCAACCAGATGATAATAACATCCGTAAGGAGCTACATCAGTAGTGACTATCCTCGGTAGCTCTTCCTAAATGTTGAGGTACCTTTTAAATGCAAGAACGTTTTGTTTAGGGTCTCTGCAGAACCTTAAGGGTTTAACTAAAGAGCAAACTCATTGACACATATTGCCAGTGAAAGGCCAAATATACAATGGAGAACAACTTTCACACCATGAAGACAGTTTAGAGAAAGGTATGCATTTCAGTGCTTAACAATAGAAGATGGGAGGGGGGGGGCAGGGGGGAGGAATTTATGTGCTACAGTATTCTTTTTTAAAATGAAAGTGAGGTTCTGTATCAGCTTAGTACAAAATGAAGGAGAAAGCAGGGAGGAGTTTTGCCAGGACACATAAACCCATCACACATGTTTTATATAGGAAGCTAAAATGCCTATAAAAAGACATTTTAAATGCTCAGGAGCATTCTCATACACTGTCAAATATAAAGAATCATCAATACAAAATTATTTTTTAGTCTTTCAAGAATCTCACCTACTTCTGTGTGTAGGTTCTTGGTCAGTCAACTTGGCGTACGTTTGTTACATTTGTTACAGAAGGCAAGACAGCTAATAGTCAAAGGGACTGCAGCGCAACTCTTATGCAGATGCCAAATACATGTTGGTGTTGTCAGTGCAGAGGCGTGTAAATGTTTTGAGACTGAATGTCTGCTTCCTGTCAACAGCAAGAATTAGGCAGACGAATATCCAGCGTGCATTGTTGTGCTTTCTTAGGGTATAAATATTGTACTACAAAATTTGCAGGCTGTTTTATCACTAGCCTCTTGTTCCCAAAGCCATTTCTGTGACCAAACACAAAGGAAAGCAACTTCCTATACCCCCACTAGACCCTGGAAGCAATGAGCGGTGTGGGGAGGAAGATGATGAGGTACTAGTTGGCTGAAAAAATAAAGGGAAACACACAGAGTTACTCAGGGCACACGACCAAAAGGGTGTCCGCAAAAGGCAACCCATCTCGTTTCTATTACACTGAGATGGCAGCCTTGGCAGCAGTTTACTACTCTACCATTACACCCTTTTAGTCACTATTTTGTATTTCTTGGGACTTGGGTCTCTTTCTTCTAGACGTTTCATCAGGTGACACAGAGGTAGGTGGTACATGAATCACGAGAAGCACATTTGTGTATTTCTGTATATAACAAGATCCTGTACTGGGTATTTCTATTACACAGACATGATATTGTGTTATATGACCCTTAGGGCAGGTACATTTTTCACTGCTAAAGGGCGGGGGAAATGGGGACATGGACCTGTTCACTATATCTGGCTAGGAAAGGAAAAAACAGTCCTCGTGTTCTTGCCACTCAGGGTGGCAGGTGTCTAATTTAAGTAATCATTCTCCACAGGTGCAGATTCCCCTCATATGCCAGGCTTGGATCCTTTGAAGGAAATGGGGATTGCCACTCTCATATCTAGTCAAGGGGCACAACAGCCACAGCCTCTCTAGTGCTCTCTCCTGAACTGGAAAACAATATGTGGTTCCAGCAACAGACATAGGAGATATTTGGAAAGAGGAAACCTTATAGCCTTCTAGAAATCATACCACTCTGTTCTCTCATTTTATTTTTTTCTCTTTCATCTCCATGGATAGCTGGGACAAACATTGCACGGGAAAAAGAAGTAGCCTTTCTTTGCCTTTATCTAGAAAGAAGCAGATGTGGCAGATGAAGGACCTCATGCAAAACACAATAGTGTGACACGATGGGAGACAGGCTACAGTATTAAGCAGCCCTTCCCTCCCTTACTCTACATTGCAGCTACATCTAACTTGGCATGCCCAGTTCACCTTCCTGTCAGGCATTCTGTTACTGAGGAAATCTGCATTTATTGCATCACAGAATTTTTGTCTCATATAATGAAAATTAAAATACTTAAAAAACAAACACCCAGCAAATAATGCAATTCCGATGTTAATGCATACACATGGCACAAGTGAATTACACTCATTTAACCAGCTAACCAACAGAATCAAGCTTCCCTCAGGAAAGTCAACATTGCAGTGTACACTAGGAAAACTGAGAAAAAGTCAGCTTCCAACCAAAAAATAAACTCCATGTTTATTAGCTTAGAAGTGAGCCACTGAAGACTAAACATCTGGAGTTTTTGGATATCATCCCAGATATTGCGTGTAGCACCGAAGCTCTTCATCACTATATCCTCTTAAGAATTTGAATAAAATCATTCCCCCAATATACACTGTTTCTCTGCAGAACATCACAAAAAAGTTCCTGCTGCAGTAAGATCTTGGGGCAAGGCCTGGTTTTTACCACATGTGTGGAAAGCATGCAGAACCACAGCGCTTTGACTTTCTTCAGGATCTCCAGGACTTCCCATAACACGAATCACCATTCTGCAGCAGTGGCAACGGCAACAACCCGCGTGGACCACAAAAGAAGCCAATTAGAGGATAATTATCAGAACCACTCCAATAAATCACTAGGATTTCCGGAAGTGCCACCGAAACTCAAAGGGACTTTCTGCTCCTGACATGCAACAGGTGCATCCACAGCATGTCACACCAGCATCCATTAGAGACCTTCCCACCAGTGTTGAACAGGGTATTATGCCTACATGGGACAGATCAGTGCACTAATGGTATGGTCCTTCCAGGATATTTAGGCCTGCTCCTCATCAAGTATAAAAAGACCTCGCAGAGCACCACCGTGACACCAGTTTCAGTGCTAGTCTGGTGTCGTGGTTTAAAGGTCACCACCCAGCCTCTTGCTAAAAGCCTCATGGGCTGAGGCAAGGAGAGGGAGGGTTCACCCACCACTTATGGTCACGGGCAAGAAACAGACTTAACTTGGGAAAACACAAAAAGAAACCAATTTAATTTGTTAATAATTAAACACAGAGCAAGATAATGAGAAAGAGAACTGCATCTTACAAAGGCACCTCTCCCCAACCCCTCCCTTCTTCCCAGGCCCAAAGGCTTTGTTCCCGATTTCTCTGCCTTCTCCCCCTGGGCAGCACAGGGGGCAGGGAATGGGGGTTGCAGTCAGTCCATCCTGTGTTGTCTCTGCTGCTCCTTCCTCCTCAGGGGAGGGCTCCTCACAGTCTTCCCTGCTCCAGCGTGGGGTCCCTCTCACGGGAGAGTCCTTCACAAACTGCTCCAGTGTGAGTCCTTCCCATGGGCCACAGTTCTCCACTGACTGCTCCACCATGGGTCCCTTCCATGGAAAGTTACTTCTTCCAGCGTGGGGTCCTCCACGGCCACATCTCAATGAGCTGCAGGTGAGCTCTGCTCTCCATGGGCTGCACGGGGACAATGTGTGTCACCATGATCTTCACCACGGGCTGCAGGGGAATCTCTGCTCCAGCACCTCCTCCCTCCCCTTTTTCTTTACTGACCTTCGTGTCTGTACTTGTCTCTC
>NW_010142344.1:0-320 GCF_000699245.1 Pterocles gutturalis | reverse complement strand
GCCACACCCTGTTCCCCTCTACCTGGAAAAAATCCTCTACCACCTCCTGCGCAACGCGGCCGGCCGGGGCCACACCCTGTTCCCCTCTACCTGGAAAAAATCCTCTACCACCTCCTGCGCAACGCGGCCGGCCGGGGCCATGGCGATGCCTGCCAGAGGATAGCCAACCTCCTCCGCACCCAGCTCCTGACATACCCGCGTGGCCAAGCACCCGCCAAGGATTTCGCCGCTGTTGCCTGCAGCAGTTTCAGCGTGCTCTGGAGAGCAGCAGACGCTTTGGCGAAGCCCCATGGGCCGCAGGAGGGGCTGGGCCTCCTCTT
>NW_010142343.1:0-351 GCF_000699245.1 Pterocles gutturalis | reverse complement strand
CAGGGGGATGCATGGGGTTGATGCACGGGTGGGATGCACGGGGGGGGTTGCACGGAGGGGATGCATAGGTGGGGATGCACGGGGGGAGATGCACTGGGGGGATGCACGGGAGCATGCCTGTGTGCACGGGGCAGGGTGCAGGTGTATGAGTGCAGGGATGCGGGTGCATGGCAGAGTGCATGGGTGCAGGGTGCACAGCGCATGGGTGCATGGGGCAGGGTGTCTGGGGTGCAGGGCAGGGTGCGTGGGTGCAGGGCAGGGTGCCTGTATGCACGGAGCAGGATGCGTGGGTACACGGGGCAGGGTTTAAGGCAGGGTGCATGGCAGGATGCATGGGGGCAGGGTGAATGG
>NW_010142342.1:1310-1583 GCF_000699245.1 Pterocles gutturalis | reverse complement strand
CATCCCCCCAGACCCCTTGCACCGGATGCTGTCCCATTGAAAAGCGCTGTTCATTGTAACCCGGCCTTTTATAGCTGCCTCGCGAGCGGGCTGCGGGGCTGTGCCAAGAAAGGCTGCTGCCAGCTCAGAATAGCTCTTTTCATTGAGGACATCCTGGGAAGGAACAATGTTCTCGCTCTTGGGATTGTGGGAACTTCGGATCGCTGCCATTCGGGAAGCCGGGAGCTTGCGGGGCCGGCGAGGGCGTCTCCCAGCCCCTCACTTTGCTCCCTC
>NW_010142342.1:1009-1231 GCF_000699245.1 Pterocles gutturalis | reverse complement strand
GGGAGCGGTTATTTTTGGGAGAGCCGGCACATCAATCCCATTTCCTATTTTCGTTGCTGGCGTGCATTGTCCTGTCGTGGAAAAGTCACGGCCGAGGAGGTCAGGGCCGGTTTCATTTTCAGATCGCGGCGCGTTCGCTGCACTGCACATGCTCCGGTGCTGCCCGTGCACGCATGTGTGCCAGCACGGCTGGCTCGGCGCAGGGCACGGTGACAGTCTCTG
>NW_010142342.1:0-510 GCF_000699245.1 Pterocles gutturalis | reverse complement strand
CACCCCAAGCAGCCCGGGGTGTGTCCGAGGGTGGGCTGGATTCTCCGTTCGGTGCAAATTGCAGCAATTAGAAGTTGTGACGAGTCCTTGGTGGTGACCCACAGGACCGCCTCCTAGGGACCGTACGGGGTGTAAGGGATGCGGATATAAAATCTGCCTTAATGCCGCTGGCTGCGGAATTCCGGCATCATGGAGCGCGATGGGCTGGAGTGGGGAGCAGCCCACCCGGCAGCGGCACCTGCATCCCTGTGGCACATCCCTGTGGCACATCCCCGCCGAAAGCTGGGACCGGGCAGAGGAGGAGGATGCTGCTGCGGTAGCTGAAGGGGGGTTCATCCAGGCTAGATTAGCCTTTTCCATGCGGGAAGTATGCTGGGCAGGAGCAGGGAGGCTGGTGCCGGCAGGAGGAAGCGCTGGGGTTGCATTTCCCATCATCACCAGTTGGAAAAAGCCCGTTGCTACCGGAGACGGCCTTCAGCTGCATCCTCCCGCGTGGCGCAGGCGAAGCCC
>NW_010142341.1:0-203 GCF_000699245.1 Pterocles gutturalis | reverse complement strand
CGGTGCTCTTGCCGGGCCATAGGGTCGGGGCCATGGTGGCCATACCGTAGTGGTCGTGCTGTGATGGCCATGCCATGTTGTGGCAGTTGTGCCATGCCGTGGTGGCTGTGCCATGCTGTGGTGGCTGTGTCATACCATGGTGGCCATGCTATGCCATGGTGGCCATGCCGTGCCATGGTGGCTGTGCCATGGTGGCCGTGCCA
>NW_010142340.1:808-1063 GCF_000699245.1 Pterocles gutturalis | reverse complement strand
ATGAGCGTTGATGTGGCTCAGGCAGCGGCGATGACAGTGGAGCGGAGCGCTGGCACGGGACATGGCTGTCCCCAGTGCTCCCGGCTCTCGCGGTGGCACTGGGATGGTGTTGACACCACGGTGACAGTGGAGGATGGGACCCCTGTGCACCCCCCAATACCTCAGCCCATTGCATGCTCCCCCATGTTTGGGGACAGATGGGGACATGCCAGGTCTGCGCCTGCTGCCCCCCGTGTCCCTGCAGCAGCTCTTGGG
>NW_010142340.1:0-753 GCF_000699245.1 Pterocles gutturalis | reverse complement strand
TCCCAGCCGATGACAAAGCACAGCGCATCAGCCCACGATGGGACAGCATCCTGTCGGCGTGCCAGCCCCCTCGCCGAACCCCCGCCAGCACCCAGCGATGGGAGCCAAGATGGAGGGATGCATCCCCCCACGCCGCTGCCGCGTGTCCCAATTACACGCTCCATCGTGACAACACGTCAGCAGATGGAAGGACTCAAAGGCAGCTTCTCCTCGGCATGTCCCCCCCACTGACACCTCATCCCTGCAGGGTCCCGTGTGCTGCCCAGCCCCGCGGGACCCATCCTGTGTCTGTCCAGGCTGAGCTCTGCTGAGCAGAGCGGGTTTGCGAGAGCAGCCCACAGGCAGAGGGGGAGTGTGCCCATCACCGTGGCCTCTGGGCTGAGCCCGAGCCCCCCGAGCCTGGGCCATGGGGGCTGTGCTTGGTGCCACCTCCACAGGCTGCGGGGCTGGAGGGGACGTGAATCACACGCTGAGGCCAGCAGGCACTTGCAGGAGCGCTGCTCGGTTAATTGCTGTAATTATCCTGTAATGAAGCAATTATTTGAGGACGTGGTGCCGTGCAGGGGAGGAGCAGGGGGGACACAGCCCGCATGGCTCGGAGCAGTGGGACGGGCACGGATGATGTGCCGGGCCAGGGCGACGGGAGGGACAGGGACATCACCCCAGCCCACACAGTCTCCGGGGTGACCGAGGGGACATGGGGTCCCCTGTGCTGCTGCAGGGCAGAGAAATGGAAACTGGGGAGAGCAGAGG
>NW_010142339.1:0-2401 GCF_000699245.1 Pterocles gutturalis | reverse complement strand
AGAAGGAAACCCACACCACCCAACCCTCGTGTCAGAACAGGCACAACTTGTCCCCCCAAAGAGCAGGGGCAAGGGTTGGAGGTTAATTTACAAGGTGCCGGTGTGGTACAGGAAGCTTCACAAAGTTTGGGTTAACTCCTTCAAGATGTGGCTTAGAGAAAGCGAGACGGGAGCCCCCAGCGCCGTGCACATGGGTGTTTACTGCCTAACGACCCGGACCTGCAGGGAGGCTGATTACAAGCAGCTGCCAGGCGGTTTTGATGAGGTGCTGAAGCTTTGCTGACAAATTTAAATGCATGAAGTGAGCCCCAATTCCATTTGTCACTCCTACCTGAACTGCCGTGGGGCTGGCGTTTCATCACCAGGCACCAAGGAATCCTCGCCAGCGTGTGCAGGACGGGGTCCCAACTCATCAGCAGCAAACGTGAGAGAGAGCAGAGAGGGGATGAGGTTTTGAAGCTGGCAGATTGACACATGCACTCGCTAGAAACCTCCTAAGTGAGGAAAAGCACAGGGCAAGTAAGAAATGTGAAATTGCCCAGCCGGTAGAAAGGAACGTGACAACGGGAGGTCGTTGTAGGTCCTCATCTGTCAGGTGCAGACACAGGCCAACAGAGGAACTTTCTGTCTCAACCAGACCACTGGAGTCAGACGCAGTTCCTGCCGTAAGTACTAAAGCGTGGCGACTCAAGCTGTGGACAAAGTCTCTGCTGACACAAGTCACCTCATGTCCTTCTCCACTAACTCCATCTGAGAACAGAGAAAGGAACACGGGCTCTTGCGTCATGATCACACCCCAACGTCAGATGTGCAGTCTCCAGGAGAGAAGCGCCGCTACTATGAGCATGCAAAGCTGGTCGAGTTCCTTCAAAAATCCACCAACCTCCTCCGAAAAAGAACATGAAAGCTTGTATTATGGAAAAAGGAAACACATCCTAATATAAGTGTCTCCCACATTTTACTATTCTTTTGGTATCAAAGCTAAGATCTCCTTTTTAATCACTTGCACTTCAGTGACTACTGATGAATCCCAGTTCCGTATTTGCCTACACAAGCATCAAGGGGTAATCCAGAACTCCTCGTACTTTCTCTTGTTCAAAAGCTCCACATCCCGTTTCCTTCCCTGGGGCACGTTACCTTAGGCATCGTGTACACAGCTTGGGAGCCCAGAAGTTTGTTCTCATATCCATCAAGCGAAATCAGGAAAATATTAAACTCAGAAGGATCAGCTTGTTCCTTTTCCCTGATGACACATCTACCAAACATGCGATGCCTCCATTCCACCCTGGAGTGGTGATGCTCATCTTTCAGGTTGGGCACGGACAGGCAGTGGATCGCACAGCCAGGCACAGGCAGAATTATTTCACTCTGAGAGGGAGAGAAAAAGGCGACCTTCACGCAAACGGTTGCTTAAGCCTTGCTGCAAGGGGACCACCCCTGGGGACTGACACTGCGCTTGCTGCTCCTGTTTGGTAGTACATCGCTGGCTGAGACGTGCAGAGCTCAGTGCCAAAGTCCTAAATTATTTCAGGAACTGGAGTAGGCAGCCCATGCCCCTGAGCACGCGAACAACAACTATCTGAATAAATAAGAGAGCTGTAAATGTTAGGTAGGACTCTTCCTGTGCCCCCAACACTGGATTCATACGTTCACAATGCTTTGAAGCATTTTAGGCAAACAGCCCTCAGGACAGAAAAAATCAGAAGATGATTTTTCTGGGTGTCATTCATCTGACCTATTTGAAATGGCCAATGTGAAGGACCTGGATTGTACTCCCCGGACGCCCTTTTCTCTCTCCAGAGGCACGAAGGCAATGCAGGCAGCTACGGACACGTCCACCTCCAGAGTCTCCTGCTCTAAGGCTGGGCAAGACAGATCCTGCCACAGACACATCGGTTTATAGAACACTCTTGGTCAGAGCAGACTAATCCGTTCAAAGAGACATGGTTTGAGAAGATAAATGGGATTTGCAGCCTCATGAAAGAGATCAAACCTGATTTCCCATAGACGGTGAGCAGGGGTGGTTAGCAGAGTGAGCAACACAGCAGCTCGGGTGCTACGGGGCGTGCTGCGCTCTGCCAGAGCTCCTGGCCGCCCGGCGTGGCTGAGCCATCAGGCTTCAGGAACCAGGCTCAGGGGACGCTGCTCCCAGCCACAGAGAAGCTGTAGGCGCAGGTGAACCCAGAGCAAAACCCGCTGAGCTCACCTCCGGCCAGGGAGAGGGGAGAGCAGAACGGGAGCAGGAAGGTGGGTTCCTGGCAGAAATCTTCCCGCCAGCTGCAGAGCCCCAGCAGAGCAACAAGGAGTCGATGGCAGGAGGCACAGCTCACGGCACGCAAACGGCTCCTGGGGCAGGAGAGAAGAGTCCACTGAAGGCACATGAGACAGAAGGACAGAGCAC
>NW_010142338.1:0-516 GCF_000699245.1 Pterocles gutturalis | reverse complement strand
TCTCTGGCACAGACACTGACATCTGTTAATGGATCTATTGCCATCTGTTCAGACTCTGCTTCCCCTGACACAGAACAGCCAGGCTACAGAGCTATTCACACTCACCCCTGTGACATGTGACACTGCAACAACCTTTCAGACTTCTCTCTTTGCACTTCTGTCTACTATTAGATTTAGACACAGATATTTACGTATTTAGATGACACGCAGTATCTATTCAGACTTACAGTGTAAGGGAGAGTAAGCGCAGGTAGCTCTGTCTGGTCAGAATTTTTCTATTTTAAATTCCTTCACACACAAATTTTTTTTTAAAGTCCTTTATTTTTTAGTGTATATATATACAAGATTAACTTTTGTATTTTAAAAGCCCATACAGCTCTACTTTTTTAACATTCTAATGCGTTTTTAAATAATATAATACAGGTTTTTATTTTTAAAATCTTTCATCTATATGATTTTTTCAATATATCTAAAAAGGAGAGATTTACCTCTATTTCAACACTTCACACCCAATAT
>NW_010142337.1:0-21565 GCF_000699245.1 Pterocles gutturalis | reverse complement strand
GCAGTAACAAAGACAGAAGGTTTTCACCCAACAGACCCCAGCCCCAGGACAACCTGCCCCAGTACCTCCTGCACAGCCCCAGTGACCTCCACTGGTGTCCCCCAGCCCCCATGGGCAGGCAAGGGCTGCACCAGGACCCCCATCCCCTAGGCTGTCCCCACTCACCGTGTCCCCTGCCTGAAGCCCCAGGGAGCCGAGCTGTGCACCCCACTCAGCACCCAGCAGGATGGGGGATGCTCATGGGAGGCACCATGTCTCTGGAGGGCAGAGACTCCACGGTCTCTGGGGCAGCCTGGGTGTCCTGCCTGGAGATGGGGGTGCCCCGTGCCCCTCTGGAGGGTTGGAGGTAGCAGGGACAGGCACCAGAATCACCAGCGCTATCGCACATCACCTCTGTGACCCATTTCAGCAGCATTCCAGCACACAGCATGGCACCTGCCGCAGCACCATGGCTCATCCTGTGAAACAAGGGACCCAAACACCCACGGACTCCATCTCAAACCCCCTGGAAACCACAAATTAAAGGGGATCAGCACCCCGAACCCCTCCTGCCAGAGAGCGTTTGGGACAGACAGAGCTCCCTCTGACCACTCGATCACATCAGCACCCAGGAGGGTTCCAGCTATTTCCAAGCCTGGCAAAACACATCCTCGGGGGTTTGGTTTTGAAACCAGAGCAGCATTAGGAGTAAAAACAACGAAGTGATATCTCGGGGGTCAGAGCTGGAGACCAGGAATTCGTGAGGCATTAGTGTGAGTCGTCTCGCTAGCACCAGACACAGGCGGGCTGGCCGGGGATAGAAACGCAGACAGAGGGAACAGGGACAAATCCAGCCGAGGAACCGTGGCTCTGCAAGCACGGGCAGGCAGCCAGGCTTGTGCTCCGGGGATTTGCAGAGTACCCGTCCAGATTGCTTTGCAAAAACAAGGCATTTTTACGCTGAGGGCGGTTTTGGAAAGTACATGGGATTCTTGCGACAGAGAGATGAAGCCCAGGAGAGAAAGAAAAAAAAAAACAACATACGTTGTTCCAAGGAGCATATCCAAGAACCTGTCACAGCCACACGAGGCACGAGAACGTGAAGATCACAGGCGTACGTCACCCAGTTACTGACAAACAGCAGCTCCCATGGAGCAAAGATCAGCCCTGCAAGCACCTGGCTGCTTCTCGCTACCCGCCACAGATTCTCAGAGGACCTTCAAGAGCACACCGGTGGCAGAGCAGGCAAGAAGGGACAGAGCACGTGTTTGCTACTCCCTCAGCCCCGAGGGAGCCTGTGTACTACTCCTGATTTGTTTCCTCCCTCCCTGCTAATCTTAACCACCCCGAGCAGGAGTTCCCACCAGGGAGAAGGGAATTAGATTTTCTCGAAGCTGATAATCCATTTAAATACAGCGCTTCTTAGGAGACATGCCACTTTTCACAGCGAGCAGCCCTGCTCTCCGCCTGCTCCCACCTCAAGAGCACCAAGCTGTCGGAGCAGAGGGGCTTGGAGAAGCAGCAGCTTCCTCCAGGTCTGGCTTAAGGAAAGAGCAGCCTTAGTCCAAAATGCCCCGAAGTCACCTGTGGACTTGCTCCCAGCGCCGCTGATCCAACAGCTCTACCTCCCCTTGAAGGCCTGCGTCAGTGAAACAGGGTTGGTTTGAAACTTGGTCAAGCGAGACTCTCTGCACATTGCTCCCCGATGTTTTATGGCACAGGAACATGCTGCTGTTATCAAGGGACATGCACAAGCCCATCCCTACCTCCCTCTATCCCTTCTGGCTGCAAGGGGACAGCCCTCTCGAAGTGTACCCACAGAACTGATCACCAGAGAAAGGACGGACTCACCTCCTTGTGCCATGCTGCATCTGCTTTCCTTGCCTGGAGGAGCTTCAGCAGCTCCAGGAGCCCCGTGACGCCGGTCCTCCAGGAGTCACTTGTGGGTCAAACACTGAAGACAGCTCGGGGACAGTTGACAAAGCCCCTTTGAGCCACAGGCCACCGCAGAGCCCCATCCCAGCATGCCTCCCCCTTCGGCAAAGCAAGAAGTTACAAAAACATGAGCTCCCTGTCATCCAGCAATTTCAGATCAGACACAGTCCAAAAAGCCAATTTTAGAAAGTACCAGTTTATTTGAGAAAAAAAATAAAATCAGTAACAGTGGAAAATCCCCGAGAGCAATTACACAAGAGACTCTAAATGTCCCAAGAAGCAGCCACCACTCCTGCCTTCCTGGTAGCACCGTCCACAGGCAGTGAAGTCCTCCCTCTCCTTCCCAGTCTATAGTGAACTCTGTGCAGCTTTGAGAGGCTCCCAGAGCCCGCTGTTTCCCTGAACACACTCGTACTGGGACCAAGTGAGTCAGCCTGGAGGAGGACCTTGGGAAGAATCCTCTCGAGCTGATGTCTCAATACACAGCTCCCCTGTGATCTCTGCTTTGCCTGCCCAGCTCCAAATAGCTACCACCGGCTGAAGCTGAATGCCTTCATTCTATCACCTCTACAAATTCAGTCTCAAGCCTCCAACAAAGCCTCGGTAAGGACGCTTCAGGAGTCAAGATTTCTGACCAGCCTTTGCAACCAACCTGCATGGTTACACGGTTTAGGGACCCACACTCAGATTCTGTCTCAAACCACACAGGATTCAGAGAGCTGCAGTAGGACACGACTTGCACAGAGTACTTCTGTAACGCCTTCCTGACACAGAGGCACCAGACCCATACGTTGTCCTTTGCTCAAGGGGTGCTGGGGGAATTGGTCTAACTCTCAGTAGAGGTAGGAGCTATGTACATGATATGTTAAGCCAGACCCACCGCAGGAGCTTCAGAGCTAGCCCTCTACCAAAGCTCAGTGCTCCCACCTGGGCTGCCCAGGCAGACCTCTAGCTACCAGAGCCAGCCTTCTGCCAGAGCCAGGGACACAGCACAGTACCACAGCGAGCCCCCAAACCAAAGGTATTTTCTCCCTACAGCAAGCTTCCCACGCTTGCTTCAAAGAGCAGCCCCAGATGGGGATCTCTGCTCCAGCTCAGAGGATCAAACCTGGCACATCCCCGACTGCAGCCCGCTTCCAGGCACAGCCCAGGACACAGCGACAGAGCCCCAGGGCTGAGGCTGCTGCCAGCTGCCTCCTGAGCACAAGCCCACTAGACAAACAGCAGTACAAACGAGACCAAGCCTCTGACACACAGTAAGGCTGCCAAAGAATTAACTCCAGCCTTTTCCCTCTTAACTGTATATTTCTCAGAAAAATATATACGATACAGCTCTATAGGACTGATTATAATATATTACAGGCTAGAAATATTCTCATCTTTTCCCTACTTCAATCATATTATGAATTCAATTTTGCATACAGATTAATCCTAGAAGTTATTGCCTTGAATTTATAATTAAAATTCACAGAATAAAGCTTAAATAGTTTTCACAGAGACTCATTATATTAGTGTTTTACATAAAAAGGATAAAAGTTACCAAATGAGAAGAGCAGCCATTTCAGAAACTATAAATAATTCTATTAAAAAAAAAATAAAATCAAATCCTAAAAAAGTTTTGGGAAAACCATAAATATCTTTAGCCTCTACAGTAGCTGCTATAGAACTAGAAGAAACCTGTAACACACTGTAGCTAACTCTGCTTCAGTTCAGAATATGAATCATATAAAACAACATCTCTACAGAAATGCCCAGCCAAAGGAAACACAAAGGGATTGAAAAAATAAATCTGAGGAAATTAAAAAAGTAGCTTTTTTATTATTATTTCAAAACGATCTACAAACTTTTATATAAACATTAGGCTATTTTCTTTAAAATTTTTTGATATAAAAAAATCCTACAAGCAATCCTTAAAAAAACATAAGAGACTGAAGGCAAGGAAAGGGTGTCATCATAGCCAAACAGAACGGGCTGTCCTGATTTCATGGACTAATGACCCTTGCCTGGGGCCGGCAGGAAGAGACAGAAGTCTCCTGGGAAGACATTCCCATAGGCCCTTTATGGCATTCAGAGATTTTGAGCCCCTATGGGCCTTTTACTCCCTGATAAGGCAACATTATCTGTAGTGTAAGAGATTCACAAATAGCTCTCCACAGAAATGCTTCACATCAACAGCCCGCTGCAAGACATCTATTAGCAAGGTTTATAAAAAGAGCCATCTTCTGGAGAAGCAGCCAAGCTGAGCACGGCACACCGGATGCAAACACATGGTGTTTGCTTCCATACAGTCTGTTTTGTGTTTATATACCCTCTATAAACCAAGCAGAAAATTTGGCATCTTTATTCTTTTTACACTAGCTTTAGAAAAAAAAAAATACACTGAGGTTTTTTTTTCAGACTCTTTGTATTTCATTGGGCCCTTGTTAGCTGAGCGGGATGGGAAGGGTCACGTTGGAAGTTTGTTTTTTCTCGAAGTCACTTTGAAATTCAATCCAGAAAGAGCATTTGTTCAGCAAGTCTCATCTGAGGGCACAGTGTTTCCATACAGTCTGTTTGTCCCTTGATGGGCACAAGGTGCTGCTGAGCTTTAAGCATAGAACTCGTTTGTAGGGGCTTTCTTGTAGATCGGTTTCTTCCCAAGGTCGTAACTTCCTTCGTCCTTTTTCTTCATGCGATAGACTAAGAGGAGGATCAGGAACACAGCAAACAGGAGACCCACCGCCCCTCCTGCAATGAGAGCTGGGGAGGAAAAAGGAGCACGGGGTAAGTCTAAACTGGACACTACAAACCAACAGCTACATCTCCGAATCTGCTTCAACAGTACCAGCCCCCAGAACTGCCTCCAGAGCCAGCGTTGCCCATGTGCCTGTCACCGGACATGCTGGCATTTTTGGTGACAGCAGATATTGTTGGAAAAAGCCAGAACTTGCTTTTCATCCAACCATACAATAATCACATGTTCCACATTAACCAGTGTTACTCTTCCAGTTTAGTGCAAAAAAAGTTTTGACAAAAAGACATCCTCCCTGCTTGGAGACAAAACAAACGAACAAAACAAAACCCACCCCAAAAAGCCCCACCACAACCCACAAACAGCAGCAACTCCAGAAAAATAGCACAGTTCGATTTTAATGCTTTGTTAAATACCTGTGTGAGCACACTGAGGACTTTGTATTTCAATCAAACAGCAAAATCCCACTACCACTTCCCTCCAAAAAACACCCCAACAACCAAAAACCACAAACCCACAAAAAATTAATATTTTCTCTCTCCTCACACCAAGAAGGGCCCCAAGACTTCACTGAAGTTTATCCTTTGCTGTGACACCTATTCACTGCACTATATCAGCTCCCTTGTTAGGCAGCTTTGCAACCCACTCTCCCAGCCACTCCTCCAGCTGGAAGGATGGCTGTGGATGGGCAAGATGTGGCAAGGTTTGCCCTGTGACCAGCAGACCAAATCATTGCTTGGTGAAGCGTGCCTTGAGACAGATCTGTCCCACATGCAGAGGGGAAGCCAGGCATTTGGTTTTGCTCTAGACAGAGGTACTTAGATTCGTAACAGTTGACTAGGTGCTCAAATCCCTCAGAGGGGTTGTTTGGTTCCTGGCAAGGCTCAGAAAAAGCAGGACTTGGGCAGAGGTGAGAAGGAAAATGCGTACATTTGATATTAAAGTCTATGATGTCACTGATTTATGGCTAGATACGCCTCTCACCGAGGTAGTATCTGGGTGCGGAGCAGCTGCCACACACCTTGTGTGGCACTTCAGCCAACAGTCAGCTGGCAGGCTCAAAACTGAGCTGCTTACCCCAGCAAGGCACGCAGTAGGCTCTGCTGCTCTTTAATGACTAGAAGGCAGAAGTGAGCCTGCTCCAGGCAGCCACAAATGTAATGCATCTCACTGCCCCTGTCAGCACAGAACTGCTCCCCAGAGGAACAGGGAACAACAGGAGCCATTTTGATTTACAGTATTAATGATTTATCAGGACAAGGTGGAGTATTACCTGTAAGGACTTCTGTTCTTTCAAAGATGCTGCTGTTGGCTGTGCTTGCCATGGAGATCTTGTTGGACAGGTTCTCTTCGACAGGTACAGCTTTGTCTGGAATGATTTCGTTGTCCACCATCGTGTTTTTCTTCTCACCTTCTATCTTTCTCTCAGTATCTCCAGGGATATAGTTGTCAGATATCTACAGAATATAGACAAACCACACCTATCAGTAAGCAGCACCCAGCCTACAGACAATTGAAAGTAAGAGGGTGTGCAGGGAAAAGAAAGTTTGCTTAGTGCATTACAAGTACACCGTTCCTGCTCATGCAGGTAGATTCATCTTGATGTCACGTCTTGCAGAGGGAAGGGCATTCAGGAAGCTTCACAGGCTGACCAGAGTAGCTAAATGTTGCTTAAAACATGCAGAGGCAATACCTACCACAGGAGTATCCATGGTGGTCAGATATACGGTATCTTCAGAGTCTGGGTAGTCTGCAGATGGAGGGAAAAAAAATAAGTAAAAAAAAAAAAATAGAAGAGGATACTAATTTTTCCTCTCATTACATGCCATTTTTCCAGAATTCAGACACTTCGCACAATACCAGCAAGTGCAGACAAACTAGGACTCCTGTTCTCTGCCGACTACAATTCCCTCCTATCTACTAGTACTTTTGCCATTTAATGGCTTCGATTGCACAAGGCCATGAGACGTAATCTTAACACCAACACCTCTCACATGGGAGGGATCTTCATCTGGATCCGTTGGCCTCTGCTGCAGGTGAGCAGGAGTTGCCCTGCAAAGCAGGTCTGCTAGAGCTTGCTAAGCTAATGCCAATGGCGGGCAACACGCTCACCACCCATCCCTAAAGGATAGTTTGCCAACCTTCTGGTTACCAGATCTGCCCAAACATGTCAGGTACCGATTTCAGCACTTGTTCTTTCTGACAGAGAACAAATGTTCACATAAAGGGGACACAAAGCTACAGAAACTGGTTTGGGCAGGGAGCTTTGCATGTCACAGAGAGTTCACCTGAACAACACTTAGTCCTTCACCTTGTTTGGCCTCAGCTGTGATACTAACTTTAAGCCTTTTAACACTGCCTCAACAATAGATATGTTTTCTTTAATTATTCTTTTTATCCAATTTTTTTTTCAAGTTTCTCAGAAGTTCTTTGGAGTTCAACAGGAAAGAGATCCAGCCAGTGCAATGCCTTTTCACTTGCAGTAAGACAAGCTCAGCTGGACTCCATCTGTCCTCCCCGAGTGATTCAACATCACAGTACAGCCACTTTCACTGTTCTCATCTGCAAGTGATTGCGATTCACACGCTTTCTCATCTCCACCTGACACGGTAGTTCCCTCTGGAGCTCTGGCTGCGCACTTAGCCCATCACTCAGGACTGTTGGCACTGGGAAGAAATTTCACAGCATCGACTGAGGGAGATCCATTTACCCCCTCGCCTGCTTACCTCCAGACCCAGATGCCTCATCTACATCTAAGTCGTCAGAAGTTAAGTGAGGCCTGAATTCGCCAATGTCTTCATCATCTGGCAAGTCTCCAGAAGCAGGGTAGTCAAGCCATCGGGCATCCATGGTCTCTGTTTCTCTCACCTGAAAATGGAGGTAGAGAAGTGTTAAACATCAGGCAACCCCTCAGAAGCATTTCACAAAGGGTCAGGAGTTCAGAGCCTGTGCTGAGCACACTACTTCCATCAGAAGAGCATTAAATGCTGAACTTCCTCTCCACCAAGATCGTTACCTTCAATCAGCTTGGAAATAGCTGAATTCCCCCAGAATTTCTCAGAACAGAAGTGAGAGCCAGCCTGGGAGGGGAATTTCCTGAGGGCTGCAGATTCAGAAGGTTCACTTGAACCCACAGGGTAAAAACAGCAAAACAGGATCTTGGTCAGGAGTTTGTAGCAAAAGCACTGGGAAAAGCAATACCTTCAGTTTGTGATAAGAGGGGATTTGGAAGGACTTGCTATTCCCAGAGAAAAAGCCTGGCACCTATAGGTCAGTTTTTTGCATAGCACTGAAGCCTCACACCAAGACAATTTGTTGCTTCTTTTATTGAGCAAACCTATTTTATCACCCAAGGGTTAAAAACTGGTCTGCCAGTTCAGCTGAACTGCAGTGCAATACAGTGTGAGGTTCAAGAACACTTGCTATCAGTAATGACTTCCCTGAAGGAAGAGCTTCCCCTGCCTCGCCTCTTTACATGCATGTAAACAAACAAGTCTGTAAAAAACGAGAAGTCCCTGATCCTATGGCCCGATGAGTGCAGCTACAGACACTTGAGAGCAGAAGAGCCTCCCAGAGAATCTCCTGTCTGGCCACAATGGCAATTACATGCCAGAGCTCATTCGCACTTGGACCTTCCTGGAGCCACAAGCCCAAACCTCCTGCCCTCACCAAGGTTATGCGATTTCCCCAGAACTCTTTCTCCTCACCCCACAGCCCTGGGGCCAGCCCCGGTGAAGGTACCACAGGTATGAGCTCACGGGTTGCCCAACGCCAGCCCACAGGTTCCAGCAGCTCCAGATTCTTCCACAGCCATGAAATCATCGATGTGGGGAGGGGGATCGACCCCTTCCCTGACTGTGAGAAGCACAATGCACATGGATGGTCTCACGCTAGGAGCTGAGCTGTCAACATTTCTTCATGCCATCGCCACAGGAAGACCAGGAACATGTTCCCTGGGTGTCTCCTAGAACTTGGGCTCAAGTCCTGAAGGTTTCAGGAGAACATTTTCAATGCACTCCACAGTCTTGCCCATCCCAGGGCTCTTCTCAATGCACAGGTTTACCATGAGCTGTGGCCTCACAGGGGGTGAAGACAGAGACTCGTGGGGACAGTTAGAGCTGGGTGGCAGCACTCCAACACCAGCACTTGCTGCTTCATCAGGGCAGCAGCAAGACCCTGAGCAGCTGGGATCAGCCTTCCTGCTTTCTGGCCAGGTGTGGCCCATCCTACAGCCCAGCAGTGACACCGAGTGACAAATCACATCTGCTATCGATCTCACCAGCCAAGGCCACCACTCAGCCACAAGCCATGTGTCAGCTTCCTCTGCCCACAGCCCCAGCCCTGCTGCCAGCCCAGATCTACCTATCCATTAGCATACTGGTTTTGCCACAAACAGGGCCGTGTGGTCAGGACGAGACGTTTCTCATTTTGCACAAGGAGCAGTGGCTACTAGATGTGCTTTTCATTAGCTTCTTGAGGCATCTTTGGTTTCCCCAGCAACTCTGCAGGAGGATAACCAAATGAACAGCCCAGAGGGCACAAAGTGCTGAGGCCAGCTCTCCTCCTAGACCCCCTGTCTCCACTCTGCCCAGCCTGGCACTGGGTGATGGGAAGAGGGCTGGGGAGGAAGGCCAGCTGGGAAGAAATCTGCTCCCAGCCTAGAGCCGGGCATTCCTAACGTTATGGATCACTCGCTCCAAGGCAAATTCATTTCAAGATATATGAAACCCAGCCAAAGCCAGACCTGCAATGGAAACCACTGCCAGCACGCAGTAGCTGTTCCCATGAGAGCTTCTGGCCATTCCATCAAGGGGCAGGAAGAGCCAGATTCCCGCCTGCCTGAGCTCGGGCACCGGGGCTGGGATGCACGTTTGCTGCAGATTTGTGTAACCCAGGGCACACCGACGTTGGCAAGCGCACCGCGCCAAGCCGCACCCCTGTGCCAGCTCACGCTGTGCTTCATTATGAATCACGGCCAGCTAATGTCCTAATGAGGGTGGCTCAAGAAAACCCACGTTTAGGCCACCGAGCGGCGCTGGGCTTATCAGATCAGCCCAGCCGTGCACAGAGCGGTGGCAGACAGCCACAGTGATTAGTACATGCTGTGGAACGCACCAGGTTTGGCTATCAGAAAACCCTATTTAAATCAGGACAGACAGTGTTTACAAGCCAGAGGACATAACAAGGAAATTACTGACTCACAAGAGTAAATAAGATTATATGGGAGCGTTCCCTGAACTCACCCTTCATCATCCTCTTGAGCAAGGACAGGGAAGTTCCTGGAAGCCACAAGAACTTCTCAAACCATACAGGAAACTTTTCTTGTGGGCAGCGAGCCTCATTTCACAAATTCATCTGCCAGGGATGATAAGAGTGCTGCTGGGCATCGCCATACCTACCCTCCAGGTTTCAAGACATGCTCTCCTAGGGAGCTGGGGCACAGACAGCCCGGGAAGGGTTAACTCTGGAGTGCTGTGCTCGCAGGGCAGGTCTGGAGCAGGCACATTCCTCACATACACACCTGGGAGAGGGCACACAGGCACTTTCACAGACTTAAAGCAAGGGCTGCAGGCTCCCCAAGTGCCACAAAGAGCTCCCTAGAGCATCGCTTCATCGCTTAAAAAGTGCATCCCTTTCCAAGAGGATTCAGTCATCCCTACAGCTCTGCTACCAGGTGAAGAGGCACCAGGGACAGTGTCTGTGCTTCCTCTCGGCTGGCAGGCTGCAGCCAAGAGGAAAAAGCTAGGAGACTGCCACAGGATGACAGTCAACCCTTGCCAAGTTGTCTCTGGCCACATTCAGCTTAACATGTTCTGCAACTGCCAGCTGGAGAAGGGCACCAGCACTGCTCGGAGTCTGCTTTCCACCACCTGTTATCCCAGCACTGGAGCTGGGCCAGGGACTCGCTGGGAGAGTCAGACTGAGTGGCTGCACAGCCCCACCTCGCCCCAGCAGCTGAAGTCAAGCCCTGCTATTAATATGCTCCTCTCCAGGAGGGGTCTGTGCAGGAATCAACCTTTTCTGCAGGAACCCGGTTCCGGGATTTCTTCCTCACCTTAAGCAGCTTTATCCCCAGTAAGCACCAAGGGGGATTAACCAATGTACTGGGGAGCAGAAGCTTTTCCTGCCTGCCAATGGCAAAAAAAAAAAAAAAAAAAAAGTTTATTCCCTGCCAGACAACCAGCACATCAGGCACGTGAACTATGAGCGTCATTCCTGGAAAAGCAGGGCACAGAGGTCTCATGTTTGAGCCCGAGACAGGCTGCACTGCTGGATGAAGCCAGACACTGTTTGCTCAGCTCAGGCACAGGAATTACACCCCTGGCACCCCAGGCAGGGGCTCGCAGCCCTGCTGTGCTCCAGCCCTAGCCCACCACACTCCATTTTGTGCTCCTTGGGCCTTCATTTACAGTCCCAGCATACTACCAGCTTTTTGTCAAAGCAAGAACACCTATTTACTGAGGCAGCAAGCAAAGTTTCTGTCCCATGTGTGAATTTCCCCAGCCGCTGGCTAGCTCTGGGAAAAAACAAACGCAGGCAGCTTGCCTGCCCCAACCCACACGTCCTCACCACAGCCTTTGCAAACCCTTTCAAAAAAACCCAAATGAATGTTTTGGTGCAGAGACAAGTCTTCCAGACAAGGAACTGGCTTTTATAGCTGGCCTTTGTCTCTGATCAAACACACTGGAGTTCATTAAAAGCTGCTTTGAAGGGTCACAGCCAGCGAGCTGCAAAGGGAGTCAGACCTGCAGAGACTCGGGCATCCAAAGCGCAGGGAGCTCTTTATCAAGTTTATAACTTTGGCACGGAGACCCAGCGCTCGCTCCTTCGTCTCCCTCCCCAGCGCTGTGTACACAAGTCTAGGAGCAAACAGGAGCAAGGTGAAAGTCAACCTTTCCTAGACAAAAGCACATGGAGCTGGGCCAGCCTGGGAGGTGGCAGAAGAGGGGGCCGAAGTGCAGACCTGTTAACTCTTTGTAGGGACAGATAAATTCAAGCGGCTCCCGGGGCTGTTATCAGGGTCTCTGTACTAGGGGACAGTTGTACGGATCACCTCACGAGCAGTATTGCACAAAACATCTTTCCCAGACCTGTGCTGTCCCAGGCAGATGTCACCTTACCCCACCACAATGCACACCTAGATCAGCTTCACAAGAAAGGGCTCCGGGTGACATGAGCAGCTGCCTGCACAGCCCAGCCTCACAGCCTGGTTATTAAGAGATCATTCTTGCCAAGGACCCCCCCCAGCCCTCCTGCTGTCCTGCGACACGGGCCAAAGGGCACCAAATCCAACGGGGCCTTTCCAGTGCAAGGATGCAAAGCTCTGTAAACCACCAAGACCGAGACAGGGGGTTTCCATACAGTTCACTTCCACTGAGCTCTTGCAGGAACCCACAACCCAGGAAGGTTATAAAGCTCACGCAAAGCATGCAAAGGAGCAGTGATTAGGAGCTGAGCTCAAACCCTTAAAACACGCCAGCCCCCCAAAACCAGGAAAGCAGAGGAGCCATGCAGCACTGGAAACGGGGCAGCTCAGATCGGGGCGCGTCAGCCAAATAGAGCTGACCTCCAAGGGAGGTAACAGGCAAAGACAGCTCTATCTTCCCATCTGAGTAAGTATTAAAAGAAAGTTATTAGAAACGACATGAGCTAGCGGCAGAAGCAGCTCCTGCCAGACTAGCAAGGGAAGGGTCTGCGTTTCCCCCCCAACCACTCCCTCCCACCCCTACAGACTCCAGCTCCATGGAGGGGGCAGGGGGGAAAGAAAAATACAAAAGTCACTTTTGTCCTGAGAGCAAAGCAAATATCGATATTTCAGTCTAGGTCAAACCTAACTCCTTCAACCCATCAGCCATGGTAACAAATCCACTTGTGCTAAGTGCTCATGCCCATGCTTGGAGGCTACCATTTTAACTCCCTCTGGTTCCTGCTCTGTCTGTCCAACATAACTCACAGCACACATGGCCCCACTGGCCTCTGTACCAAGGGACAGAAATTAATCAGCTTCCATCCAGGCATATGCAAGTGTTCAGTTGCAAGACAGACTCACGCTGAGGCTCCCAAACATGGTGAAACACTATTGTACCTTTGCTCAACACTTTTCAAGCAGTTCCAGAGCAGGGCCACAGACCCAGTGGCTTTGGGCAAAGCCAGCCTTGCCTCTCTCTTCTCCGACAGCCGCTGTACAGGTGCACTCCCATCACACTGAGCTGTGAAGGTAAGTCTTTAACGCCTCTGAGGACTAAGTGGGAAATCAGAGACAGAAGCACAGACCAGAGCTTGCTGGCAGCAAGGGACAGCACTGCATCTCCAGTATCCCAGGACCAGTTACTGCATGCTATCTCTTTGTGACTCTTGCCAAAGAGGGAAAAAAACACATTTAGTTTTTGAATTGTGCTTGGTATACAGACAAGGAGCAGGGTCTTGCTTAAGACAGAGCAAGAGCAACACACAGGCTGATGAACTGTTCAGCTGGTAGAAGTGTTGCTCATTCAAGGTGACTTAGAAGCAGCATCCCCAGTCCCTGTCCAACCAGGTATCCGTCTCCCTGCAGCCACAGAACCAGTCCTGTGTGCTCAGGCTCAGCAGCCCACGTGCTGCGTGGGGGCAGGCGGAGAATGCACGTCCAGCCCCCACGCAGCCCAGCCTGGGTCACTCCCCCACTTGCCCCCGCTCCCTGTGTGATTCTTTAAGCCGTGTCGTCGCAAGCAGCTCTGGGGGCTCATGCGGCAGCAGACGCATAATCCCCGTGACAGTTACACTGTAATCCCGGGCTCTGCAGAGCGACTTGCTGTCACGGGTGCCGCCTCTGCAGCAGGGATGAATCCTCCCGGGCTCTGCCCACTGAAAATAGGCTCCCCTGAACTCACAAAGTCAAACCTCAGCTACCTTTTAACTCACATGCGTTTGCTTACACACAGACTGTTCTCTTCAGAGCACGCCATACATGCGTGCGTGCCTTTCAGGCCATGCCACAGAACCAAGCAGGAGGAGGACGGAGAGATTACAAAGGAATGAATTCTTGTTTAACTGCTCTTGCCTGATTATCAACCAAGAGCAAAGCTATAAAGATTGAGTCCTTTGCCAGTGAGGCACATGCTGGGATTTGTTTACTGCTCTAAATACTCAATGCCCAGCTCCAGACACCTACAGAGGCACAATAGCTGCTCTAAATACTCAATGCCCAGCTCCAAAGACTATGGAGAGGAGCAGGAAGGAGATGAACTGCTTCCCCCCCTCCAGCCAGAGGAGATAAAGCTCAGCAGGCAGTTGAAGATGGCTGTGTGTCAATCACTTGCCCTGAAGCAAATAAAGATAAGGTTCAGAGGAAAACTGCAGGAGGGGAAAGCAGGGGCTCTCATGTGACTCAGGAGGAAAACAACTGCAGCAGAGTTTTCAGGCCCCTGAAAGCTCCCCCCAGTCCGGGCAGTGATACACACCTCGTTTGTAAAGAGATTACATTTTTTATGGTATTTACAAACCTGATCACAGGTATTTCATACACTTCACTGCCCAGGGCTCAGTTCAGAAGTTGGAGAAATCTATTCAAGGTTAAAAAAGGAATTCAGTTTTTCTGGCTCACAACTCACTCTGAGTTGCCCTACTCTGTACCAGGAGGCTCCTACTGCATCCTTGTTTGTGGAAGAAAAGAAGGATACAAAGGCACCAGCAAAGCAGCTTTTCCATCACGGATGATTTCTCATGCTGGTACTTCAGGTTTGGGATATTTCATGTATCATACTTCCCCCTCACGCTGGGAAGAGGCCTGCCCTCACTGCCCTTTCCTAGAATACAGCTACACCACACTATTTCCCTGGACACACACATAAGCAGAATTTCCACTTCGCAAGAAACATGTGATGTGCATTTTTGGGATCTTTATGCTTCCTCATGCCAGAGTGTTAGCAAATTTAAGCCAGGCAGACACTCAACTTCAAAGGGTGCCTTTCCTAGCTGGCTCACCATACAGCTAATCTCAGCTTGTTTGTACAGTCAAGACTCCCAATGCTGCGCCCTACAAGTGCTTCCCCTCCCACAATCCATTTTAATCTAATCAGAAGTGGTAGCCCAAAGATTTAGGCTTAGCCCGGGCAGTTGAGCTCTGCCAGCACAGTTATGCTATTTAGAGTTTTGCTCTGTTGGCAAAGCTACCAGCAAAAACTGTAGCAGAGGAAGTTATCGCATGAAAGCACTTGAGGTGGAGTGTCTGTGCCACTCCACTATCAGGCTGTGCCCGTGTAAGCATTTATACAAACATTTCAACAGCAGGGATTTTCCTAGTTAGCTGCAGCAGCAGAGGCTGAGGTTTTGGAGCGTGTGGGTTTTTTTGTTTTGTTTTTTAACAGAGACATTCCCAACTGTGCAGAGGTTGCCTTGGCTTATGCCCAGAAAGCAACAGACACAACGTGTGCTATTGAGGGTAACGCAGCTGTACTTTGGGAAACCTGTCACTCCTGTGAGCATTTTCCTGTCTCGGCAAGCTCTGGACTCCCAGCCAAGCAGAGGGTGGGCAGCTGGCAGTAGCCTTCCAGCCCTCCCCGACCACCTCTCTGCACCCACGCTGTCACAGCCAGAAGCAGAGGGACCCAGCTATTGTTTTGGTCACTCCTTCCTCAGCTCTGCAAAGCCTGTGCTCCGCTGGACTAGCAAGTTGTTTAGTAACCAACGCGCACGACCAGCTCCTCATACTCAGCCTCAGGAAATCTGGAATTAGCGCCAAGAACAACCCGCACATAAACAGTCTCCTGCGAGATCCTGGCTCCAGAGTTTGCTCCACTGCACACTGTGGATTTGCAATAAATATTTATCTTGCTGGGGAACAGAGTCTTCCAAGCTAAAGCTCCTGCCATCAGTAGGGACTATATTTCCATTTGGGGGAGAGTAGAAGCTTCTCTGTTTTTAAAGAGGGACACTAGCCCACAGAAGAAGCTTCTGCCACCCTCCTGGCACCACGGTGGCCAGGATCCGTCCCTGCCCCATGGGTCCCACTCCTCTCCAGACCAGTGCAGCAGCACCCCACCACACCAGACACCCTGCCCCACTTTCACAGTCATTAATGCATGCTGACATTTCTTTTTGTCACTACAGTTTGACTGTAACAGCAGCTAAAGGGCAGGAGGCAGGGTTAGCCTCGCAGCAAGGCCACATCGCTTTGAGTTCAAGTTTTACAGCAGACAGCAGCACAGTTTGAGTTGAACTGTGGTGGAGACACCTTTTTCCCCTTCAGCAGCTAAGGCAGAGCAACATCAGAAGAGAGAAATTCTTCCCATGGCAGGCTTTGCTTTCCCCGACAGGACGCAGTTTGTTTAAGCAAGAAGAAACCTTGTTTTTGCTTGACGTGACACTAGCTGCTTGGGTAACAGTGCCACAGGTCTCCCGTCTCCTTCCCACCCCAAGGAGTGTCTCTCTGAGATTTTAATTAACTGCTTTGATTTTTCAGTTATCCCAATAATTTGTCTAACAACAGCCTCTTGGCATTTTATAAGCAGAGTCTCAGTCTCAAAGGATTTAAGGATAAAACTGACAAGAGTGCGTATTTCCATCAAAAATAACTCTTTTACAAGAAATATATTTTTGAAGTCAGCCAGCCTTCAGAAATTACGAGGGACGCAGCTACATCTTTACGTGTTTTCCCCTCCTACGCTGACATTTTCTCCAGATTCAGGATTAAGTATTTAACCTCCTCTTTTTGAGACTTTCCACTTCTTCGGCTTGCTTTGAATGCTTTCAGTCCTTTTAGATAATACTGCTGCTTTCCTCTCTCCCCCATGCAACTCTCATATCCAACTGTATCTGTCTGAAAACGCAGCAACCACGGAGCTGCCAGAGCAAGTCAGTGGCTGTTCGACACAAGGCCATTTTCTGATCTGCCTTTGCCAACACCAACTCCGCTACTGGCAGCAATCATATGTCAGAGCCCAACAGCTTTTTTGCCCACCGTAGCCACAACCCGAGGCAGGTTAGAGGAGGGGCAGCAGCGATGGTGCTCGGCACCAAGGGCAGCACAGATCGCCTGCCAAGCAGCACTGGTTTTGCTTGTCACCCCTTTTCTTCCCCCATAAGAAGAGATCCACCTCTGTGCTGCAGTGCCTAGGAAGTCTGAGTCATCCCTTCGGGGAAGGGGCCAGGGCTGTTACTCAGAGGGTGACAGCAGAGTCTCCGGGGGCTGTGACAGCAGGCAAGTGCCACAAACCCTGAGTCACAGCATGACTGCTGCGAGTCAGGGCTGGCGGCGATGGACAGCAGAGCTGGTCAGAGGCAGGAGTATTTACTGGACAACCGTTCAGGCACCACTTAAAAACAGGAAAAAAAAAAGTCTGAACTAATCTAGAAGTGCAGCCCTAACAGCTCATTAATGCAGGATCTTTTATAGCCCCTCATTACAAGTCAAACTCTTTAACCAGGCTGCTCTGTCTATTCAGAGCCACCAGAACAGTCTCATCACAAGAGTCTCATTCTAGTGCAAATAATTTGAATTCTTAATCTAAAGCATTTGCATTCCACCGAGTCTCAAACAAACAGCCACACATGCTCTGCAACAGCAAGCAGAGGTCAGGCGTGTGCAGGGCTTGTCCCCACCAGTTTTGTAGTGCTTCAACTCCATTAGCTTCTCGTTTGAAGATGCAAAGGCAGCACAACCCTGCTGTTGTTACAGGACATAAAGGAACGAGCTGTACAGAGTGGAGGGGAGAATGCAGCTGCAAGGATCTAAGAGCAGGCTGAAGAGGATAAATGTTAACTCAAGAAGAGGGATGTGTTTTGAAGGATGGACGCTCTGTTTCGTCTAGCCAAAGTGATAGCTGGGGATCTCTGCGGGATCAATGAGCCACAGTAACTTAATCAAGTAATCTTACAAGTCAACTTAAGCCACTTACGTTGCAGACCGTAGAACCACAGTTATCATGTTTGCCCAATTGGTACAGTTACTATCACTGAATTTAAAAAGTTGGTTTTAAAGACAACGTCCATCAATCCATCCATCTGAGGGAGAACAACTTAACACACACAAAATGCAACACAATCCAGTGTTAACTTACAGCCAGCCACGGGGATTTAAGCAGGCAGCACACTTTCAACAGAGCATTTACCAGCAAGCAGTCAGAGGGGAGGGAAAAGGAGCTGCAGGAGCTGAGCTGAAGGCTGCATGCCGAGAGCCAGCCTGGTTCCCTCCTCTCCATGTCAATCTGAAAGTCAAGTTAGCAGCTTCCAGCTTTGTGGTGGAAGTGGGACACTAGTGTATTAAGGAGGCAGTAAGCCACCACAGGAAAACCATGGCAAGGTCACATTAGGCTCCACTTCAAGCATTTGAGAGCAGCAAATGGCCTCCCCACCCCAAGGGTTCAGAGAGCTCAAGGCAATAAATAGTAAAGCCGTTAACAGAGGCTTGGATGGGAGGGGAGAGGGGAAGACACATAGGAAAAAGCCACTTTCACTGTTGTTGGACTGGATAACAGGCCTCTGCAGGACCTCAGAGGGCCAAGGCCTTGGGAGGCAACAGCAGGAGGGGGAAAGAAAGCAATCATGTTGGCTAACAGCCTCGACTTCCTAGAGTGAATGAGTCTCCGGTATCGTGAGTCTGAAAAGGACCAAGTTCAGCCTTGATTCTCCTGTTAGCTGAAGCTGTTCAGAAAACTCTGAACTACAAGAAAGTGCTCTCCAGCATGGGAGCTGTCAGGCGCTCAGGACAGCAGCACTGTTTCCCTGACTGTGCCCCAAGCACTGCGGGGGTGACCGCTCCCACCCGCGTGGGTAGCCCCCCATCCAGTACAGACAGACAAGGTGCTGGGCTGCAGGTGGACCATGCACCTCTCAACTCCCACCCCATGAGCTGTGCATGCAGTTCGACAAGGTACAAGGTGCTAGAGAGGCCATGTCTTTCTACACGTTACAGGCGTTTCACCCCAACAGCCAGCTTGAGGTTTGGCTATCAGAAGTCATGGGCTCCTTTCCTTCAGGACTAAAGGGAACAGCCACAGAAACTGAAATTCTGCTGCTCTGGGTTTTAGGGAGGCTGAAGCAAAGCAAGGATTTGCTCTACATGTTCAGATGTCTGTGAGTTTGCCAAGTCAGAAGGTAAAATAAAGTAAAACGTGCAGATAGCAATGTCTTGATTTGATTGGGAGGGACAGATGAGAAACTGGGCAAAGAGCAGAAAGAACAGGCCTCGGGGATCAATGGCAGCAGGACAAGCCAAACCGGTTTTAACATTAATAATGCTGCACTACTTTCCAAACACAGCTATCATCAACAAGACACCAGCTTTGCCAATCAGGAGGCCTCCAAGCATGATTGCTTCAAACCAGCAAACAGAGTCCCACAAACAGCATGAAGCCTCCCCCCTCTCCCTGAGCAATCCGCCGCCAGCAGCTTCTGGGTTGGATTTCTGCTGGTCTACACTGCTGAGGATGCACACATGCAACATGGTACTGCATGGAGATTTTCTCCTTACTTCAAGGCAGCAACGTAGGAGAGCTTCAACAAGCTTGCAGTCCATTAGCACTGCTATGGCCCTGCTGAGCCCAGAGTCCTCCTGCAGCTCAAACACAGGAGCAGCCCAAGCCTGCTGCAGGGGAATACCCCTTGCTGCCCTCCTGTGCTGCCAGGGCCACTCTGAGATGCTAAAAGCGCAAGGAGAGCCCAGCCATGCCACTCTGCCCGAGCAAAGCAGACCTCAAGTCCTTCGTCAGCTCCATTGATCCCATGCCTTGGCTGCACTGATGGCTTTTTGCCTGTGCCCAGCTTCGGGCCCCTAAAGCATCTTCTGCAGGACCTCAAAGCATCTTCTGCAGGACCCCATCCTCGCACATCACAAGTGGAGGGGAGCACCCTGCCCGCACAGCCTTTGCTTTCTACAGCACTCCACCAGAGAGGGCTGGGGACCACTGGGAGACATCAGGCTTCAGCTCCAACCTCCCCCTGCCCCAGGGGAACAAGACGATGTTCTCCCACAAAGCTGCTGCGCTGTCGCAACACAACCCACCCATAGCCTGAGCACCAACGTCACACTTCGGCACTTCAGTAATACTCCCCACCCTCTTACACATCCAAGATTGCTTCACACACACAAATCCCATCTACACCAGAAAGCCACGCAAGGGGAAAGGAGCCAAGGCATTTTTGTTTGTACAGGCTTAGGGAAATATTCAAGCACCGAATCACTCTCAAAAGCCGTGCTCTTACATAAGCACAAGAAATACAATCCCTGTCTTGTTAAGAAACAGCTACCTGTCTTCACCCTCCCCACGCAGAAAACCGAAGAGCCGCATGCTGCGCAGCCCTGCACATTTTGGCAGTGCTATTAAAAATAAAAAATAATATGGGAGGAGCGCCAGCAGAACTCTCCCAAACAGTGTGTCATCCTCATCTCCTCCCCAGCAGCCTGTAACCCAAACAATTTGTTTGGATAAGACTTTACAGTAGGGCAGTGTTACTTCTCAAGCATATACTCCATCTGAGGTAGCTTAAAAGATATGGACAAATACTCTGTCCAAGTTCTATATAAGGATTTACAGAATACATCTGTGCAAAAGTTGTTGTCTTTGCAGAAATCCGATGCTTGCAGACCATTCAATTCCCCACGGATACCAAGTTGCATTTCATACCAAACATGGTCAATGCAACTTCCAGATGCTGTCTGCCCCAAAGGTTTGCCCTACTAGTTTGGGCCAGTTCTCAAAGGAGCGATTCACATGCTTAATAGCAGAGATAAAGACCAGATGAGAGTAAAGTGGATTTGGGCTGGCTGGTCTTAGCAGAGAGTAGCTGGCAATTCCTACAGATACTCTCTGCAGGAGTTTCCTACTCTACAACCAGTAACCCCTCAACCCTGTGTCCCTATTAGACAGCAAGCCAGCAGCAGAGCCTTATGAGTTCGATCTGCCCACCCAGGCTTCGGTCCAGACCCAAGCAATGGGGACGATTAAACCTCATTTTGAGAGCCTTTGAGAGCCGCTCATCTCCTGCAGTTACTTTAATCTCAGCAGCTCTTTCAGACTAGGGGAGGAATCTGCCCTGACCATGCTATCAGCAAGAAGGACACACACACACACACACACACAAAAACAAACAAACAGCAGGGAAGGCAGAATCCCAAAATCTCCACTTCACCACGACAGATCCCATGTGTGCCTGGCTTGCAGGGCCCAAACTGTTTCACTGTGTTATATATTTAAGAGACTCTTAAACCCTCCATGGTAATGCATCATTTTTCACTCCCACGTGGAAGCAAGGAAGGTTTGACACACACGGAAAGACACCAGGTACTGGCACAACCACACTCAGGTGAGACTGGAAAGCCTACCTAGATGCTGTGATGCACCGCACTTATCTAACCCATCTCACATTCATAATAAAAGAGGGATTAAAGGACTTAAGTCCACAACCAGCAGTTGGAGATCAAAGCTGTAATGGAAAGCAGTTCATTCTATCACGTACACTTGTACCCTGCATTGCTCTAATTCCACCAGCACTGATTACCCAAGAGCAAGACAAGGCTCACCAGTGCATGGGGGGAGAAAGAGGAGCAGCACAACCACCAAGGCAGCTAGTGACAGGGCAGGGGGTCTACGCAGGGCACGACTGAGCCAGGACACCACTGCTTTTTGGAGGAAGCAGTGTGCAAGCCAGCAAGGAGCCGGGGGAAGGAATGGAACTGCCCTATTGCCATTAACCCATTTTGCCCCCTCCTCCCCGGAGAAGGACAAACAGCCGGAGGTAGATCCCGGGGGAGCCGCGATGATTAACTCTCAGCTTGCTGGCAAGCGGGACCCACCGCCAGCTGTACCCACGGCTCGGTGGGGAGCAGCCGGGTCCCTCACCCCCGGCACCGGGAGCACGCTTCCCCACCGGGGCGCACAGGCGGGGGCAGACCCTCCCCTCCGGGACTCACCGACTCGGCGGCGGCGGGCAGGAGCAGCCCGA
>NW_010142336.1:0-7299 GCF_000699245.1 Pterocles gutturalis | reverse complement strand
GATTAAATATATTAATCTTCATATCCAAACTAGCATTTGTGTCTTTTTTTAAGAACTTTGTGGAAATGTGGCTGTTCTTAGGTGTACAAAACACTGTTCTTAAGCAAGAAAACCCTATTCTTGTTGCTGTAGAAATGCACATATCACAGTACAGGAAGGGCACAGCTTAAGGACTCCACAAGCTGCTGGACTCCACAGCAGTTAAGTGCCAGGCTATGAAGGAAGCCATGAAGCAGCAAAAATGCAGGTTTGAAATGAACTGTTTGTCTTGGTAGGGTTTTGTGTTGTTAATGGGTGTTCTGGCTTAATTCCCCTCTGGGAGGGGAACACCTCCAGCTGTGCTCACCCCTTCACCACTGGTGCCCGGCACTGCGGCCATGCTGGGGAAAGTGTGGTCATCCTGGTGCCTGCAGGACACCCTCCTGCCCCTAAAGCAGGAGAGAGCCGGCACATGCTTTAACCCTGCTGTTAGCAAACTCCTGCCTTATCCCTTCTGGATGAGCCAAGCTGAGCACCCACTGACTGGCTCCAGTGTGTGTTTTCAGCAAAATCGCAGCCTCTGCCTGGCATTTGCTCTTCTGCCTGGGAAGAGGTGACAGTGCTATTGGTGGCCTGACGGTTTTGCTGCCCTATGGGACTGCTCTGGTGTGTCTGCAGGGGAAAGCCCAGCAAAAGCATTATGCCAGACCTGGGGAGAAGTCTGAGTACAGCAAACAAGTTCTTATTTACAGATGACATTTCTAATATCCTGTTCCCTCTGGGGACACATTTTGCCTGGCACAACTCTCTCTATCAGGGAGGAATGCATTGATGTGTATCCTCTGTGCCCCAAAGCCTCCAGGAACTATAAAAGCCAAGTCTGATAAAGATCCAACACAAAAAAACCTTGGGAACTGCGTCATTCTCTGTACGGGGGTTGAATGTGTTGTCTAAAGCAGAGGCAGCAGCAGTCAAGACTCACACATTCTCTGTGCCTCCAGGCTCGTTATTTTAATCTGTATCACACCATTTCCCATGTTGAACTAACAGTGACACTGAATGGGACAAAACCAACCTATTTATAAAGCTGAGTATGGATTAAAAAAAAAAAAAAAAAAAAGGAAAAGCCAAGAGGTTTTCTAACAACCCCCAGAGCCTTTAAAATATTATTGACAGCAGGCAGTTTAAACAGCAATTTCAGAGTCGATGCTTAGTACCATCTAGTGGGCGATCAGCACCCCATCAGAAAGGAATTATTTCTTCACAGAACACACTTACTGTTTGTTCAGCAGTTGCGCTAGGTGCTCCAGGATCAGTCAAATGTCCCTTTGTGAAGGGAGGAGCTATACTGGTCTGTACTGGAGAAGGATGATGAAGCCCTGCCTTTATTATTGCTGTACTCATCTTTTAGGTGCTGTGCCTGCAGCCTCACTTTGTTGGGCACTTGTAAATACTCTTAAAGGAAGTGATCAAGGTAAAATGTTCTAGTTAATGTTTTTGAATCACAGCTTTTAAAAAAAAAAAAATGCATCTTGGTTACACAGCACAGAGACTGAAAAGCAAATATATTTTTTTCCAAATCTGTTTCCCATTTCACTATCCATCTAGTTTATCTACCTGCAGACTGCCTTGTTCTCCTTTAGCATCAGCATCTCTTCAGATTGAAGCCACTGTTGCCCAGCCACTGTTGCCCAGCAAATTAAATGAAAGTATATGATTCTCAGAAAAGGACAATATTGTTTTGCAGGTGTGTGTGCACAAAGATAAAACAATTTTTCTCCATCCCCTGCCACCATACCAATTTGCCTGAGCGTGGCAGGTTGTCTTCACCTGCCTTTTAGCACCCTCTCAGACCAGCACCATCAGTAACTGTCCTTCTCACACTGCCTTCGCCCTGAGTTTTTTTGCTGTAGCGTTACAGCTGGCACAGATTTCCTACAGGGCCTTCACGGCTCCCATGAGCATTGCTCAGCCACAACATGCATTTGTGACCACCCGATGCACTCCCATAGTCTGTTCCCTCCCTTAATCTTCTCTAAATTATGCCTACTCCCAAGGAGTCCTCACCAGGATTCTATCAGTGACAATGGATAGAAAAAGAAGAAAAATTGGGCCATCACTGGTCCCTCTAATACACATGAGAAAAACAGAAAACCTGGCTTTCAGGGATTAAAGTGTTGAAAGCAGGGGCTGGAAAATTAGCAGACCTCAAGCAGTAGTCCCAAGATAGGTTTTGATAAAACTGGTTGTGGACTTTACTGGTCATTGTCAGCTGGAGACAACAACTGGGCACCCTGGTTTAAAGCACTTTGAACTCTAATCCCCGTGGCATAGTGTCGCATTCTCGTGTCGGGATTTCCATCCCCTCCAAAGGTACTGGCAGCACTACACAGGAATCACAGCAGCCCCAGATACAACAGCAGGGCGAGCTGAATAGCTGGGACCCACTGCTCTTTTCATCACATCCAAGGGAGCTGACAGTCAAACAGAAATAAGTAATGTGTAAATTTTATCCTCATTTGAAGCACAGTGTCTGGATTCCTGTGTAAAACCTCCTAACAAATTCCTCACATAAACAGACACAGCACAGCTGGCTGGGACACCCATGGCTTTAACTGGACACAGGAGATGTCTGCCAGGGCAGACAGGTATCTCAGCTTGTTTACATTGCCCAACCTTATTTAGTATATATGAAAACAGTCCGTACCTTTTCCAAAGGTTTTTGTGTCAGGCTATGTAATTCCGTGTCAGGGCATGAGCAGACGAGGAACCAGCCCACACCTCGTCCCACTGCAGCCACTGCACGACCTTCCAGCCCGGCTGAGATGGTGCCACTTGCTGTCACTTGCCCCCCAGATACAGAGTGAACGGGGAGGGGGTTTTCTGCAGCTGAACTTTCAAGTCATTAAAAAGCAAACACGCTGTGTTCAAAGTGGCAGAAATCCCAGTGCTACCTCTCCGAGGTTTGTTGCACACACCAAGGGCTGGGGAGAGACACGAAAGGGCTGGGGATGTGCACCAGGTCTACACCCATGGTCCAGGACACTTTTTAATGCTCCATTAAATCGCACTTTTGAAAAGCACCTTGGAGATACTCCTGAATCTAATGAATATTCACCTTTTGCTAGAGCAACAGGACTGCACCCTCATATTTTTAACTGGGGTCCTTAAGAAGGAACAGTAAAAATGCTGAGTAGAAAGATCAGGAACACAAAGGGACTAGTCAGGATCCTTTTAAAGAGCTTTTCATCCCTAAGTCTGTACTGTTTCTAGTGCGGATGTGAAAATAGCATTTTTTTTAACAAAGTCTTCTCCTTTTCCTGACAAACGGTGTGCTTTTTCCTGGTGGATGTTCTTTGGTTCAGTTATGTCCTGTGTTAACTCTGGTTAGTGTTTGCAGTGCTACGGGTGAGCTTCCTTCCTAAATACAACGCATCGGAGCCAGTGGGATACCTGTGATAAAGTTATCTTCTCCACAAAGGAAAGAATAGGGGGTTCTTGTAGAGTCACTAAAAATTTGAACCAAGATGGTTCTTACCTTATCCAAGTGGCTTTGAGCAGTTAATCCCTGTGAAACAAAATATAGAGGCAGAGAAGCGGGCAGAAAGTAAGCAGCCAGCAGACCCGCTCCCAGAAGTGATGGCTGGTTTTTCAGCTCCCACACAGAAAAGCCTGAGGTCTCTGAAGTGTTCAGTGAGAGTCAGGGGAGAGATGTCCAGAAGGTCCTAACACTGGAGATGCAGCCCTTCTCAGCCTCCCACCCCTCTGCAGCCTCCAGCCCCTCTTATGCCTGACCTTTTTCACAGCCTCTACTTTGCAGCTTCTAGTTTTCTTCTGGCCTCCATGGCCACCCTGACCAAGGCTAGGCCAGGCGAGGACCAATCATTTCCACCTTTCTGCCTCCAACCCCTTTTTGGCCTCCACTGTTTTTTCCAGCTTCTATTTTTTTTTTCAGCCACCAAGGCAAAGGGTGGAGCCGTGTGTTATTCCTACCAAGCGCCATTCATTAACAGAACCGGCTGCAAGGCAGTGCAGTCACAAGGCAGCAGAAAGTGTGTCCTTGATTAAGTGTCTGGTGGTAATTGAGTGGCAATTGTATGCAGGAATGTGCCAAGAGATGAACAAGGGCTACTTGTCTGGACTGACATCACCATGAAATTTGATGGTGTCAGTGTGCTGCTTAAAACTTCCTGGAAAATATATTCTCAGGCCATGAAACACAAAGTTATTTCTGATTAAATGCATCTCCACAAGTAAATAAAAAGGGGGTTTTGCCATTCATGTGCTTTCAGGTTCTCCTTAGCTGGACAGTAATTTACTTCACACTTTCCAAAACATGAAGGAACACGGCAGCTCAGGCTATGAGCTTGTTCCTTCTGCTACCAAAACCAACTTGTGCTTGTCCACATTGTAAACAACAGGAAAATTAAGTTAAATTCTTTCATTTGAAGTAGATAATTCAATTTACTATATTTTGCTTTCAGAATGAAGCAAGCCAACTGGAATTAGGTGCTTTCATTCTGAATAAGGGTGTCCACACAAGAGCTGAGATACTCCAATGCACTTTCACATCCAAACGTCCTGTGATCATTTTCCTCAGCATCCTTTGACAGACAACCTGACTCACAGGGCAATGGTTTTGCAACCACACAGTCTCTCCCTTCATCCCATTTAGGCCAAGAACCAGTAAACATCTCCCTCTTCAAAGCTGGTTTTCCTTGTCCCTTCTTCTGTTAATGGCAACGCAAACCGCTAATAGACCAGCTATGGCCAAGGAACCTCCTGAGCAAGCTTTCTGGCTTTGTTTAACTAAGACTTTGGTGCATTAGGAGCTTCTCCTCAGCCAAGTCTTTTAGATTACCCTGGTCTAAGAACTTTGCTAGTGACAGTGATAAATCGCTAAGGCAGCTGGACTTTTGTCCTCACAACCAAAGTGCTGTCTAACCTCCACAGGCACTGTGGGAGCTGAAACACTGGCGGGGAGCAGGGACTGTTTTGAGATGGCACTTGGAGCCATTTAACGCTGCTGTGAGCAGTGCAAGGCAGCAAGACAACGCAGAGCTGGGGAGACTCAGCAGCCACAGCACCCAGCCTCTGGCTCTGCCTTGGAGGAAAAGGTGTCATCAACCAGCAGCTCCACTAAATCCTCCCTCCTAGGGGGGAAGCTTCCACCGGCTCACTGGGGGTCCTGAAAGCATGCTCAGAAAGGCAAAAAAGTATTTGATTTTACACATGAAAGGTTGCCCGTCTCTGGTTTACCAGACTAAGGATCTAATTTCATCTTTTGTCAAATTTTCCACTCCTGCAAATCCCATCTCCATGATCGCAGGAGGAAACTGACAGACGTACTACTTCAAAAGGCCGGTGTAGGGGACACTTGGACAGAGTTTGTCCATGAGAGGCAGAATTTGCATGTTTTAATACTCCTTCTGCTGCCTTCACGCTCAGGTTCCCACTTCACGAAGAAACTGGGAGGGGACAGGTATGCTGGGGCACAGAAGACACTCATTCTGCATTCAAGAGTGGGGGAAAAAAACAGAAGCTAAACCAAGATTGAAGCAAATGGTTCCCAAGCAGAAACAAAGATTTGTGTTGTGCAGGGAGGAGAGGACTTGAAGTTACTTTTAGACTACATAGCTTTATCACTGAAAAATACATGCAGAACAGCCACTGCAAACTTGTAATTAGCCCAAACTATCATTTGAAAAAATGTTGTGAACTGTGAAAGGCCCATATAAGAATGCCAACAAAGTTGTTGTATTTTTCAGGTGTCCTCCAAGACAAAAGTACAGGAGTCATTAGCAGGGAATGGTTACAGCAATGTGGATTTTGTGAAAGAATATGTCTCCTAGAAATTTGGGAGGTATTCACAGATCCCGTCACTTGAACCACCAGGTAGCCCTGTGTTACTAAGATGAGCTATGTTTAGCAACAAATTAGAAGCAAAGGGCTTTATTCTTTCTTTGCCATTCCTTGGGTTTGCTCTATGTCACAGGATTTCACAAGCTGCTACAGTTACATCAAAAAATCAAAATTACCATATACTGATATTCCAATTCCCATCAATGCTAAGTATGGGAATTAACATCTATTTTCATCCAGATTGATTCCAAGTTTAATGACACCCTACAAAGGGCTATAGAAAACCTCCTCCAAGTACGATTTTGTAGTCATTAGTTTACTGACCTTTGGGGATAGTGACAGCAGTATTTTGGGTCAGGATAGTTGCAAGACGAAATAAAGAAAATGTGGCCAGCCTCTGGGAGTTGCAAACTTATTTCTTCTGGTTGATTCTCAAGGACTCAAAGCAATAACTTACCAATGCAAAATTCATTGCAGAAGTTAGTTATGTATGAGACAGTCAAGTAAAGCAAGTAGGAATTACATGACTCCATGCAAATTTTGAAGAAGCTGTTTGTGGCTTATTTTGTATATTTAAAACTTTTAAACACAATGGTTATCTTTACAAAAGCTAAATTAATCTGCATAATGTAATCACATACAGGCTGAAAGTTCACAGACTAATTACAGAATTAGGTACAAAACCCCAATTAAAAACATAAAAAGCCCTCAGAAAGTAAATTAAATGGCCTGTTAAAATAGTACCCATATGGGTTTTAACAATGATCCAGAAGACAGAAAAAAACACCTCTGTATTTACAATTCTGAGTACCCACCACAATTATGACTTTTTTAATCTCAAAATGCGGCCAAAGGCTATTTCAAACAGAAAAATAAAAACCAGACAGTACTGCTGCAAATTCTGAGCACAAGTGCAGAAAATTTTGATTATCATTATAATGGTATTTGTTCTCATTGAGTTTGCAGTGAGACCAGTTGTACTGGCTACGTAAGCGAGAAGTCAATGCCTCTTCACACAGAAAGCCTGCTGCCATCATTTCACTTTTAAAAGGGGATCAATTCCCAATTTAGCCAAAGGAAAAGAGACTGAGCACAGCATACGTGAAGGAAAGGACAAAGAAAATAAATTATTATTTTTGTAGACTAGAAGCTTGCAAGACAAAAAAAAGAAGCAAAAAAGGTTTATCTTCAAGAGAAGAAGATAAGCACTATCCTCCAAAAATTAAAAACTCGCTGATGTCCACACATGGTCCCGGGCACCCTTGAAGCTCACAGCCAGGGGCCGGTCCCAGCCGCTGGGCGCAGGGCGGGCGGTCAGGCAGCAGAGCGGCTGTTTCTGCCGCTGTCCTTCACCGCGCAGCACTGCCCTGAGGTGCCCCGGCTTCTGTCTGTGCTGAAAAAGCTCCCATTTCTCCAGACGAAAACCTGCTCGCTGTGAAAATCACAGAGAAATGTGGA
>NW_010142335.1:0-4996 GCF_000699245.1 Pterocles gutturalis | reverse complement strand
TTGTCCTGCCTTCACCTGGGGCTTCAGGGATATGGGGCTCCTCAGGAAAGCCTCCCGAGACAAAGAAGGTATTCAGTAACTCTGCCTTCTCTGTATCATCTGTCACCAGAGCACCCACCTCATTGATCAGTGGGCTTACATTGCCTCTGGTGTTATCCTTATCTGCAATGTATTTGAAGAAGCCCTTTCTATTATCCTTGACCCCTCTAGCAAGGTTTAATTCTAAGGAGGCCTTAGCTTTCCTAGTTGCCTCCCTACACTCTCTGACAACATTCTTATATTCCTCCCAAGTGGCCAGCCCCTCCTTCCATGATCTGTAGACCCTCCTTTTACACTTGAGTTTGCCCAGCAGATCCCTGTTTAACCATGCAGATCTCCTGGCACCCTTCCTCGACTTCCTACCCATCGGGATGCACCGATCTTGAGCTTGGAAGAAGCACTCTTTAAACGCTAACCAACTATCTTCAGCCCCTTTACCTTCAAGTACCCTGTCCCACGGTATTTCCCCTACTATACTACTTCTGTATTCCTCTTCTACCACTGAAAGTGTTACTGAGCTGAAAGGAGTGATCAGTTCACTTACCATTGGACTGCAACCACTCTTCATAATTTCTCTGCCAGAAATGCTAAGACACTTTTTAGGTCAAGGAATTGAGAATTTTACTAATATAATTAATTTAGATCGATGCAAAACAAAACGCTCTTTCATCCCCTGGTTAATACTGGTCAAGCAGTGTGATGTACACTAACAGTTCACAACATATACTGCTTATCATGCAGGGAGGATGCAATCTTAGACCATCCAAAACATTCAATGAAAAATTTGCCCTGCTGGCAAACTTCATGGAAGATGACTTTCTACAAAAGCTTGTGTTACTATAATGGAAGGTTTCAACTTCACTGGAAGGAATAAAAATATTCCTTTTTGATGTGAATACTGCTCACATCAACTTTGGCTAACTACCCTCTTCTGTACTTGCAGGAAACAAGCCACATAACAGATTCCCATTTACAAAATAAAACCTAGCGATGCAACTTTTGATCTTTGTGTCACATCTCTTTTCCAATCAGAAAGAGTCTCAGAGAAGATAAAAGACTGTTTAAAGTATTTTTAAAAATAAATTTCAACAGGCAATTTTAAAGATTCTTTTCATCTAGTTTCATTATCCCATTTTGAACTACCAGTGGTTCCGTGTACAGTTTTCAGATCAAGAGATAAAATTTTGTTTACCGGATGCATTTCTTTATCAGATTTGACTGCGAGCTCATCTTCCCCAACACCACCTTTTAAAAACTATTAAAACATCTGTAAATGTTCAGATGCTTACAGTAAGATTTTGCCAGTCTCCAAAAATTTTAGTGGTTTAAGTTTTTTCCCCAGGCAATACACTCCCCGGTCCTAACTGAAATATTAATACTTGTCATGCCTTATCAAAGAAATCTTTATTCTGCACAATGTATGTGTTTTACAGTACAGCCATCTATAACAATTATTTAAAATTGGGGGGGGGGGGGGGGGGGGTGGGGAGTAGGGTGTTTCTTTGCTTGTTCATTCCAAATTAATAGTGTTTGACTGCAATTAAAAGCTAGTACAGATACAAGAGAATTCCTCTTTATTTTTCTGAGAAAGTTTTACCAGCAAATAGATCAAAAATGCTCTCATTAAACCGTTACTTTTGAGTGAATGCAGGGCATACTACCTTCCCAGTAACAGCATATTTTGAGAAGTGGATCTGGTTAAGCCTAAGTATTATTCAGGGAGGGAGAAGAAAGATTTGCAGCTTCACCTCACCTCTAATACATACTGTCAAAGTAATAAAATTATTAAAAATTAGACTGTCACTCAAAATTATTTAACTTCAGGGTAAAGCTATGTTTACACAATGGGAACTGCTTAACAATTAATTCTAGAACGGTTTTTTAATTATTAAAGTTCTGCTTCTACATTCCCTTAATCTTTTGAAATATGTCTTCATATTCTACTGCATAGGCACAGGAAGAAGAGAAGACCAAAGCTAGGATTTACCCACAAATACTACAGACTTTGGGGATCAGGGAAGGCAACTTTCTGCCTTTCCTGTCCCTCCACACCCCCTTGGCTCTTCTTAGCTGAGGAATCTGAATTATCCAAGACCCCCGGAAGGAAATACTTTCAGATGGTCAGTAAGTACCAAAACTAGGTTTGACTTAATATTCTTCCCCTCAAGAGCAATAGAGCAAAGAGTAAGAAGTGGTTCTCCTTACGAAATTTTTACTGCTGATGAAGAAAACACAGAAGTCAGAAAATACAGCTTACAGTCCATGACAGCGCTGACATTTTGTGGATGTAAGAGGAAATGAATCCTTCATTTCAAATACAACCAAAAACCAGATTAGTAACTCTGAAAATTACACGGAGAAGTTCAATTATTGTTTAAAGCCAATCACAGTTCAGGCAAAAGAAAAACCCCAAACCCAAAAAACAGTAACAATCTATCAGAGAACCAACAGCAGACTAGGTAAAATTCATGCAATTTTCTTCAGTTCCACACTGCTTCCAAGTAATGAATGCATAACTGAGGAGCACACCTGCCCCGCAGCACAGCTGCAGCCTGTGATATGTGTACAACAGACATTCGGTATTCCCATTCATCCCTCTCACCAACAGAATTGTCCAGAAACCCAGCTTTCCCCAGTCCCAGCACTCAGATGAGTACCATCACCTTGCATATCAGCTTTCTACATCTGATTTCAAGCCACACTCATGCTGAATAGACTGAAAAAGAAGCCAGCTGTTTTGCCCATACATTAGCCTTTTCCTTAGTGATGGCACTAATTTGGGGTTCTCCTCTTTACCACAATGCACAGGAATTTAGTGACAACACTAATTAGACGTAGCTGAATTTGAACCAATAGGTTAAAAAAAACAAACAGAACTGATAGAAAGGTTTATGATCACACTGTCTGGTCTTTATCCCTTTCTTAAAAACAGCACTATTTTTAGTCTGATTTCCTAAGGGGCTTTTTCTTTATTAGTATGCAGGCATGCATGACCTCTGCCCACCCTAAGCCCTCAAGATAAAAGTCCTAAGGACAATATGATTATGTACAAAGTAACTCACTTTATAAAAGTTCATCAGTATCAGCAACAATAGTAATACAAGAGTATTAACCAGCAAGCACCAATTATCATATAGATTTACATAGCATTGCCACAAAACAGCTACAAAAACAACATTTCTATGAAGTTCTGGCTGTCAATATGATGGAAAATAAACATTTCTCTACACTGTTTGAAAAATTTTTTAAAAGTGTTAAGCCATTCAGTCATTCCTAGCCAAGATTTTCTTTGTGTAACAAAATACATTCTCATTTAGCATTAAATTTTCAAGTTTTTTTTACATTTTTAGTATATAGCTCTACCAGGTGTGGGTTCATTTTTGGTTTTTTTTAAACAGTCTTCAGTTTTAAGTTACTATTTTAAACAGAATAAATAGTCTATAGATCAGATAGAAGACTATTTGTCAAGAATTAATTGCAAAGTAAATTATCTTTCCATTGGTAGCCCACAGGGCTATTTTTTGTCACTTCTTCAAAAGGTTTTATTTAAACATACACACAGAGAGCACATGTTACACGGCTATTGTATGTAAAAACAAGCAAGCAACCCTCCACTGCCAAAGCTGGTGCTTCACATGTAGACAGAGGAAAAAAAAGACTAAATAAGCTCTCTAGAGGCTGTTTGCATAAGTTAACTTTTGAGAAATTAAGGTGCCCAAAACTGAGCTCATCTTCACCTAAAAAGTAAGGTCAATTCCTAGCATCAGCAGCTACAGTAAGTCCCACTGTCAGCTAGAATGAAAAATGGCACAAAACATGCAACCAGAATGAAACGTGGCACAAAAGCATTCAATACACCACATGAACTTGGATTTCAAGATAAGAGATCTTCCTGAACTTGGGTCTGTGGCACTCTGAACAAACAGCAGTGCACAGATGAAGGCTTTAGACTTTGAAAGTATTAAAATGATAACTCAGAAAATATTTTATAGTTGGCATAATTTGCAAAAGCTGGAAGTTACAAATTCCATAAGTTTGTAGAGAAGTTACTCTGACGCACACAATTACTGGATTTTAAACTGCCTGACAATATTATCCAGTCTTCTTAGAGTACCTTTCCAAAGTAATTTTTTTGATCCTGCAGATTAATACTTCGTATAGAATATGAAACGCTGTTCTGGAACAAATCAGTAAGAGCAAATACAACATTAAGATGCAGCCAGATTAACACTGGGGGAAAGTTTAGGCAGTCTAGCTTTAAATGGGCTACTAAAAATTTACTTTCTTTGACTAATCTCAAAAAAAATAAAGACTCAAGACTATCCCCTAAATCAAAGTTATTAAGAAAACAAAAACAAAAAAACAAAACCAAACAAAATCAACCATACAAAACCCCAAAAGAACAAAACGAAAGACCCACAGTTCCCTATCTATTCTTATTTTAGAACAGAAGAATGACTTTCATACATTTTGTACTCTGGCAGGGAAGCTATGAAAGCAAAACATGTCCTGACAAACTGAATCTTGAGAAGGGTTTATAGTCATAAACTCATTTATAATGTGTTACATGGGAGATGGCAAGTCTCATAACACTTTGAAATACAACAACATGGAATGTACCAACGGATCTATGAAGAACAACAGTAGCAGTTATTTACATGTTTAGGGTAGTTAATTTTTCTTTATGAATTAGGTTTCCCCTGTATAAATTAGAAAACTACAAAAAGTCAAAATTGGGAGAAATCCCCATTGTCTTTAAAAGTTCAAGTAAAACCATCTTTGCAGCACTTTCCTTAGACAATAGCATATTGCTCGTATAAAAGGTCTCTTATCCTGTAGAAGTCCGGACAGAGACAGCCTTCCAATCCAATGCGCCCTGTTTCAGTCTGAAACAAAATACATATTTCAATTTATTATCTTTACACTAATGAGAAACTTATTTTAAATTTATAATTTA
>NW_010142334.1:0-2080 GCF_000699245.1 Pterocles gutturalis | reverse complement strand
GGTCGCGGGCCCCCTCCACGCCGTCTCCTGCAGCACGAACCAGCAGTTCCCGGCCCACAGCAGGAAGTTGAGGAACCCGAAGAGCTGGGGGGGACAGGAGAGACCCCCCCGGGGGGGGCACCCAGGGGTGAGAACCAGGCCCGGGTGCCCCAGGTGCCCTTTGCACCCCAAGTATCCGATGTGCTCCCCGTGCACCCCATGCATCCCGTGCAACCCCTGCACCCCGTACACCCCGGGTATCCTACGCACCCCAAGGAATCTGTGCACCCCATGCACCCCATGCAACCCCTACATCCCGTGCACCCTATGCACCCCGTGCACCCTATGCACACCATGCACCCTGTGTGCCCCATATAACCCCTGCACCCTGTGCACCCCAAGGACCCTGTGCACCCCATGTATCCCCTGCACCCTGTGTGCCCCAAGGAATCTGTGCACCCCATGTGCCCCATGCAACCCCTGCACCCTGTGCACCCCATGTGCCCCATGCAACCTCTGCACCCTGTGCACGCCATGTGCCCTGTGCATCCCACGCACTCCATGCACCCCAAGTATCCCCTGCACCCCATGTGTCCCACGCAGCCCCCGTGTCCCACACGACCCATGCACCTTCTGCACCCCATGTGTCTTCTGCACCCCATGTGCCCCATACAGCCCACACACCCTGTGTGCTCCGTGCACCCCATGGAATCTGTGCACCTCAGGCACCCCATGTGCCCCTGCACCCCAACTACCCCATGTGCCCCTGCACCCCCTGTACCCCACATGCCCCATGCAACCCATGCACCTGCTGCACCCCATGCACCCCACAGGCCCACGCCGGGGCTGCATCACCACCTCCCACCCCAGCGTGGGGGTCCCCTATGGCTGGGGGTCTCCTGGGGGTGCAGGAAGCCCCCCGGCACCATGCCCACGGAGCACACGTGCACGCGGGTGTGCATGTTTCCCCCCCCCTCCCATGTGTGTGTGTGCACGAGGGCTTGCAGGCGTGTGCATGTGTGTGCAGGCGTGTCCGTGCCTGTGTGCAGGGTGTGTCCATGTGTGTGCAGGCGTGTGCATGTGTGTGCAGGCATGTGCATGTGTGTGCAGGCATGTCCGTGTGTGTGCAGGCGTGTGCATGTGTGTGCAGGCGTGTCTGTGCCTGTGTGCAGGGTGGGTCCATGTGTGTGCAGGCGGGTGCCTGGGGGTGTGGGGGTGTTTTTTTCATGTGTGTGCGGGGGATATACCCGTGTGTGCCGGGCGTGTGCATGTGTGTGCAGGCGTGTCTGTGCCTGTGTGCAGGGTGTGTCCATGTGTGTGCAGGGCATATACACGTGTGTGCAGGGCGTGTACATGTGTGTGCAGGCGTGTCCGTGCCTGTGTGCAGGGTGTGTCCATGTGTGTGCAGGGCATATACACGTGTGTGCAGGGCGTGTACATGTGTGTGCAGGCGTGTCTGTGCCTGTGTGCAGGGTGTGTCCATGTGTGTGCAGGGCATATACACGTGTGTGCAGGGCGTGTACATGTGTGTGCAGGCGTGTCCGTGTGTGTGTGTGCAGGGCGTGTGCATGTGTGTGCAGGCATGTCCATGCCTCTGTGCAGGGTGAGTGCATGTGTGTGCAGGCGTGTTTTCAGGCGAACATGTGTGTGCACGGTTACACATTGACGTGTGTGGGTTTAGCAAGCGTGTGCAGGCAGCCACACGCATGTGTGCATACATGTGTGTGCATATGAGCGTGCATGTGTGTGTATACGTGTGTGCTGGTATGTGCGCGCACACACGTGCACAAGTGCATTTTCAGGAGAACAGACGTGTGCACAGATGCACATTCATGTGCACGCATTTGGCAACCGTGCAGGCGGCCGGACATGTGTGTGTGTGCACGTGTGTGCATGTGTGCATAGAATGTGCATGGCGTGTGCATGGCCTGTGCACATGCCTGTGCCCCCGCAAGCCCCGGGGGCTGCTCAGCTCCGCTCGAGCACCACAAATCCCCCCGAAGCAAGCGAACAACCCCGCGCACACGCCGCGCGTCCACCCCGTGTGAGCCCCCGCACACGCGTGTCCCGTGCGCCCTCACCACGGAGATGTTGGCCAGCC
>NW_010142333.1:0-46790 GCF_000699245.1 Pterocles gutturalis | reverse complement strand
CCAAAACATTCTATGATTCTATGAAATTCCTGTATCTGATGGCAGTAACAGCTGGTTTGTGGGACAGACTTCTTCCAGTCATCACACTGTAATGAAAGTTGAAGAGTATTAAGTAGCATGATTGCTTTGAAAAGGGAGATGTTAGGCAAAAAGCAGATAATCCCAAGAAGACAACTATAATAGTCAAAAGTCTAATGCTTTCTGAAAGGTGGGTGGCTAAAAGAGCAACACACCTAAACCAGCTTTGTGTGGCTTGTGAAATTGTAAAAGTTGCTCCCAATTGCTAGCAAACAAAAGGCTCTTGAGCACCGCATCTGGAATATTGTGTCCAGTTCTGGGCTCCTCAGTTCAAGAGGGACAGGGAACTGCTGGAGAGAGTCCAGCGCAGAGCCACAAAGATGATTAAGGGAATGGAGCATCTCCCTTATGAGGAAAGGCTGAGGGAGCTGGGTCTCTTTAGCCTGGAAAAGAGGAGACTGAGGGGTGACCTAATCAATGTTTATAAATATGTAAAGGGTGAGTGTCAGGAGGATGGAGCCAGGCTCTTCTCTGTGACATCTAGTGATAGGACAAGGGGCAATGGGTTCAAGCTGGAACATAGGAGGTTCCGCTTGAATATGAGAAAAAACTTCTTCACGGTGAGGGTGACAGAGCACTGGAACAGGCTGCCCAGAGAGGTTGTGGAGTCTCCTTCTCTGGAGATATTCAAAGCCCGCCTGGATGCGTTCCTGTGTGATCTGATCTAGGTGTTCCTGCTCCGGCAGGGGAATTGGACTAGATGATCTTTCGAGGTCCCTTCCAATCTCTAACATTCTGTGATTCTGTGATCTCTACTAAGATCTGTTCTTGTCTGATCTATTATTGGAAAGGATCTCAACCTCCTGGTGCAAATGTCTTTCAATATAATCTATACAAGTATGTACATAGTGCTACTGTATATATTGCCTGTGTGTATTGATGTTATGAGTCTTAAATTGCTGAAATTGATGTGCTGTTCTTGTTTTTAGAGTGTATTTACTGTCAACATTTTAGGTGTAGGAGAGAATTGACCTAGATATTGCAAATCAAAGAATGGTTGGCATTATTAGAAGTATACTCCAGGGTCTCATTGATGTACCTTTTTGCAAGAACAGAATGAACTCAAATGCAAAATTGGCAAGCCAGTAGCTTTTGCTGCCCTGCGATATTAACATTTATTGAGAAAGCTGGACTATTTTGATCCTTTCTGAATGAAGCTTCAAGAGAATAGAACTGTCTTTAAAATCCATCCAAATGTGTGTGAATAACTTATTTTCCTTGGTTTCGTATATGGAGCATTGATAATGGTTACAAAATAGGGTCAGTCATTGTTGCCTTAATTTTTTTCACACAGATGGTAAGGTTCCCTGCTTTTGACATGGTTCATGAATTGGGATGTATGTATTCTGTAGTTGTTTTGGAAGAGAGGTTTTCAAGCTGGTCTAGAAGACTGAAAATGCAAGCTTTTAACTTGAAGAGACAAATAGACATTTGAAGTGATTTGTTGGGAAAAAAAGAAATTCGGATATGGGAAGCCAACAACAATTGCACTTCATGAAAACAGAGAGGGAGTCATCTGCAAACAGCGGATTAGAAACGTAGCAAACACAATTAATGAATGCTTTTCATGTTTTGTCATTTTAAAAACTAGTAGTACTGGATCATATAGAGTAGAAGTTCATGCAGCTTTCCCTTGTGACAGGCAAAAGTGTTAAATGTTAACATTTCTAATTTTGCCAAAAAAAAGGAACTCAAGATAGGATGAGATTCTCCCCCTTTTTTTCTTTGAAGATCTCAGCTGTTCACTATTTTAGCTTCTGGCAGGATTAGTTATTTTCATTGTGTAATATATGGCAGTCAAAATCAGAAATTGCAGAATAACTGATTTTTTTCAATGTATATTTTACTTTGTTAGCATTTGGTTAACTGAGTTCGTGGGACTTGATTGTTGTTGATTGGTAATTTGATAAGAATTGTGGCTTTGCTTTTATGCATCAGTTTGGAACTGTATTTGTGGTATAAAGTTACAAAACTGTCATAGCTTGTGCTGCCCTTAGTGTTGTGGCAATCATCTTGTAGTTTAACATATATAACCATAATCATAGGTTACTTTAAACAGTTATGGAAAATTGAGTTTTAAAACTTTATTAATTTAAAACTGAATGCAGTTATTACAGTGAATTAAGTACTTAGGTTTGGTTATTTTAACTTGATCAGGTCCTCTTTGTACATGATTCTAGTTAATGTGGCACTAGGAGTACCTCAGCATCAAAAAGCAGGAGCTTTTTTGTAGAGGATTACCAGTATCAAGCTTATGTTCATTTCTGAAACTTCTCAGGTGTATAGCCTTGCTGGAATGATAAACTAAAAATAAATGCCGATCTTGCTTAGTGTTATTATTGTTGATTTCTCTGTCTTTGAATAGTGACTGATCTGCTTGTCCTAGAGTCTCAAAACTTCTTGTTTTATTAGAGAAATCTAAGTTTTCTGGAGGAGGGGAAAAAAATTCTTTTGCCAAGCACAACTTCAGTGGTCCCATTTTTCACTGCGTCAGCTGTGGTAAACTGTCACCAAACCTCAGATTGTTGGCCTCTTTTAAGCACCTGTCTGCCTCTTAAAGGCAGCTTGGTTGTCATTTCCAGTTCAGCTCTGCGCTTGCCAGACTGTGTAGGCTTTAAATTTCTGCAGTTAGAATTTACAGGCAATGTGACTTAGATGCCAACAGTCTTATGGCTTGCAGCTTTATCTAGTGACAGACTTCCAGGAATGACCTCTGGTAGGTGTTCTCTGATTTAGTAGGAGAACACCATTGAACTGGTAGAATTTGTGTGTTGTGCTCTGCCCACAGTGGCCTGATTCCCCAGCAGAATTACTGAACCTAGCTGTAAGCAGAGTAGTAGCAGAGAACTCTGCTGGAGCATTGTCTGACAATTATGAGGCTTTCCGCTGCTGAACTAGTGCAACTGTTGGAGGAGAGGTCTATGAATATCTGTTTCCTTCCACAGAAAAACCTGCTAAAGCCATCTATCTGAAGGAAGGAATTTGTATGAGTATTTATACTTCCTGTGTTCTCTTTTTATTCTTTTATTCTGTATTACATTCATGGGTGATTTTTCCAAACTGGTTTTGATTTCCTTTTTGAAAAGTGGAGGATGTTTATCATAAGGTATTTCCCTCAATAAGTGTAAGCAGCTGATTTGGGCCTGAAGATTCTGCTACTAATACCTACTGAGGGGAAAAAAATACCTCACACAATTGCAATAGGAATAAAAAGAGCAGCATGTTTCTTCCAGACTGCATGACATTTGCTTTTGTGTGATGTGGCATACTTTACTGTCACGATTTGCCTTTTCATTGGGTGCTTATGAAAGACAGGGTTCTGTCAGGCTCATTAGGAAGAAACAATGTTTCTGCAGAGCAGAAAGCTTTTTCAGCCGAGTTCAGTAATCTACTTGGCTTTGTATGGACACTCTCCATGTAAGCTTCTACACTTGGCAAAACCTCTAGTTTATCTGCTGTAGACTATGTGTGGACACTTTTTTTCTGAAGCCCTGGCCTGAAAAAAAAAAAATTACTGTAAACTATTTCCTTTGGGAGTTTGGGTCTGAAAAAAGGTGTACCTTTGTAATATGCTCATGCCTTTGCAATGATGGCTGGCTTGTGTATACTTTTCCACTGTTTGCCATGTAGGCAATAAGAATCTGCATTTGTTTTCTTTTGTTGAGTACTGATCCATTAGTCATAGCTCTTTCTTAAAAAATACTTTGAAAAATATTCTCTATGGTGATAGATATACAGATCTTCATTTTGTGTTGAGATGCCCACTGAGTAGTCTTTGTTTCTTGGTTTTCTTTCTCCAAAACTGTAGTTGGAGGAGCTTGAATGTGTAGTCTACTCACTAGCTGCCAAATACAGTCTTTCAAAAATGTTCTCTTTTAAATGAGGACACAGAGTAGACCACTTCTTGGGAAAATATTTTGTTATGTAGTCTCCCTTCCTCCCCACCCCCCATTTTGGGGGTATTTGCATAAAATAGTTCTGTGCACCAAAAGAGACTTTTAAGTAATAAGGAAGCACAAAAGGACTGTCCCATGTGGATACATTTCAAATATTTGAGTCAGATTCTATTTGATAATGTCTGCTGGTATGTGCTTCAACTTGTGTTTAAACACTGTAAGGGAACAGTTTAAGTACACTTCATCATAATCAGTGCTGCTCGTCTGAATATGAAGAAAGCTTTTTAGATGGATTTGGTCTGAGTGCTGGTAATTAGTGTAAAAGTCAACTGATGTTCCAAAGCTCTTTTTTTTTTACAGTGAAATATGGTAACATGGAGTTTGACTTAGAAATTCATCAGTAGGTTTGAAAACATGTTTTTTCTTTAGTATTGCTTTCCATTACATTATTTTAAGATCGCTTTGTCTACAAGATGCCTTATATGGACTGAATATTGCAGTCTACTACACACAACAGTGTAAAATCAAAAGAACTGTGCTCAGACAGAGCTTCTCATGAGTTGAGAAGTCATGATGGTGAAGAGATGAAAGAGCAAGGGAATTAAAGTGTTAAGTGCCTCAATGGAGGTATCTTCCCCCAGCCATGTTTTGTGGTAGTTTGGAAAGAAGTCATAGGCAGTAATTTTTTTATAATAGCTTAAAACTTTTGAATAAAAGTTTTTCTGGTTAGTTGTTCATGATGAAGCCATAGCAATTTGCCTCAGCTAGAGCAGGGGGGCAGGAGAGGGCAGGAGAGGCATGGGCATAGGACTTTCAGGTCATAAATGATGGTACCTAAGTGGCTGGGAGACAAATTTGAACATATTATAAAATCTTTTCCTTTTTTTTTTTTATTTGCAGGACTTCTAGCTGAAAACCCTGACACTTTCTTTGGGGACAGACATTTTATCAGCTGGGACTTTGTAATGTTTAAAAGGTGTATGTGTTTCTGTGTATGGGAAACAAGTGTACATCTCAAACTTGGCATTCACAGATGAATGACTTCTTTTTCAATAGGGCTTGCTACACAAAGAGTGCTTAATGTGGCCAGTTGTCTTCTCTAAAAACAGGCAAACAAATATGTTTCTGGTTCTTGTAAATTGTCAGTTACAACAGGTGTTATTTTAAATCTCATTTGTGCCATGTGTCTGTGTGGCATATGGTTTTGGCACTTTAGAAAAGAATGAATGGGTTTTTCAGCTTTCATTCATTTTTAGCTTTTGAATCAGCTTTTTTTTAAACATGCCTTGAACAAGTGTATGGTAGTGTTCAGTAGAATTGGATGGTCTTTTTGTTAAAGTGGAACACCAGGTCATATCTGAAGTAAAGAATTCCCGGTCTTCCAAGGTGGAAATGAATCGCTAGAAACTAGCTGATTGCCTCTGCTTAGTCTGATACCAGAACAGCTGGTTGTGATTGAGTTGTTGACTTAATAGCAATTGAGGTATTAGTGTTAGTTTTGGAGTTTTTTGGGGCATTTGTTAAATTCTCAATAAAGACCAAATCCTAATGCTAATTCAATTTCTCTTTCCCAAGGCATTTTCTGTTGTTTAATATCTGTGCATAGCTTGTGGGATAACAATTGAGGATTGAATCTGTTGATTAGTATATCAGTGTTTTTATGTTACAGATAGCAGAGAAAATATCTTGCCCCAGATCTCTGCCAGGAGGCCAAAAAAAAGTTTCATTTTCCAGCTACTTCTTAGGCTAATTTAAATCTGTCAGCTAAAGGATGGTAAAGACTCAAGTCTTGCTTGACTCAAGGAGCTAATCCCTTTTTTACATGCATACATCTGCTGGTCTTTCAGCCATTCTTTGGTAGAACTTGCTTGTCTGTTGATTTAGAGTAACATTATGCTAAGTTTGAGTGTGCAGGACTACTGAGAAGGTAGTACATTAAGTGCATTAATTTTGCTCATGTTCTTATGCTAACATCAGGATTATTTTGTTATTACAGATATGCAAGCCTCTACTTCTGCTGTGCTATTGAAGATCAGGACAATGAACTAATAACTCTGGAAATAATTCATCGTTATGTAGAACTTCTTGACAAGTATTTTGGCAGTGTGAGTTAGCACTTTCTTTTTAATTTTTAGAGATTCACAGTCTATTATGTCATATTGTTTTATGCCCACAGCATGATCAACTAGCTGTTGAAAAGGTGTGTTGAATGCATTTTATGTTGCTTTCTTGGCCAAACTAAACTGATAATTGCCTATATAGCTGTTAAAATACAAAATTCAATTGTTAATTTGAGAGGAGAACTGTTATTAATCTGGTGTTAACTGCCTGTATTTGTTTCTTTTTGTAGTAGTCTCACTTGAGGTCAAATAAAATCTTTATCCTTAGCTTTCTGTCTAGGTGCCCAGCTTTCTTCTCCCTGGCAGTGCTCTAGTGTGTGAGCACTTCTTACATCTGCTTCTGAAGGAAACAGTTGGTTGTTAACTGGCAAGAGGAGTAAGGAAAGAAAAGACAGACATCTGCTTACCCAGACAGCAAACACAAACAACTGTAGTAACGTACTTTAGCACTTTTAGAAAAAAACTGCTGCTCATCCTTTTGCCCTCCTAGTCCTTCTGACTAGGAAATAGACAGGATGAATATGAAATTTGATATTGTTTTCAAATTTTTCTGTAGGATTGCATGATCTGTCTTTGGATACTGCAGGCAAGAAGAGAACATTTTAGGGATATTCTCTTGTCTCATGAAGAGCCACCTCAGACTGACAGTTGTGAATTGAACCCTTTTTAATGAAAACGCTTTTCAGAGACATTGCTATAACTGTTTATTTTTAACTTAAGCAGAAAAAAAATTGATTCATTTTTTTCCTCAAAGGACTTATTTTTTTTTTTCTATTGCCCCACTGTCTTGATTTGGTGAAGTTTGGTGAAGCTGTGAACAAGTTAAGTTTTGTGTGAGTATATACGCCAGTAGATAGTATCCTCTCATTTTGCAATAATGCTTGATGTTCTTTTTAGGTGTGTGAACTTGATATCATTTTCAATTTTGAAAAAGCCTATTTCATTCTGGATGAGTTCCTTTTAGGAGGGGAAGTTCAGGAGACTTCCAAGAAAAATGTTCTCAAAGCCATTGAACAAGCAGATCTTTTACAGGAGGTAAGCAAATTCAACTTTGGACAAAGTGTCAGCACAGTAGGCTGTGACTAGAAAAAGCTTCTGTTTCTCTAAGCTTGTAGAAGGTGCTTTTTAGCATGCTTAACACATAGTTTCTAGTTACTTGTCATAATGGTGCAATATGACAACATTATATGCTCTTTTCATTTTGTTTGGCATGTGTATATTGTAACCTACTGTGATTTTGTGTTTTGCTAGAAATGCAAGTGGCTGTTTTTTGTGTATACCTAGCTAATTATAGTTCATGCTGATTTAACTTAGTTCTGTTCACGTCTTTTGCTTCTTTTTATTGATCAACCATTAGTTTTTTTATCATACCTGATGCATGTTCACTTCTTTACTGTTTCATTGCTGAAATCCAGAAGCTAGACTCTCTTCTTTGACATTCATTCAGGTATAGTTCTTATTCTAAAGACCTGCCTTTCTGCTGTAGGTTGCTTACTCTGGCACATTTCTGTCTTTTCAGTTGACAAAGCAGTAATAGTAGTGCCATAGAAACATACAGAATGAAGTATAAGAACATATAAGAACATTTGTTTTTTCACTTTGAATGCTTTTGCTGTTCATTATAAACTTTGAAGAAAGACAGGTTGCATATCATTTTTCTTTGGAAAACATTTGATGGAAAGGTGATAAATGGTATACAAAACCTTGGTATAATTTCCCCGTGTTTCTTTGTCCTATGCTGTTTTTTTGGTTGGTGTTTTTCTTCTTAATTGCTGTAGTCTTGAGGTCAGTGTTAAGGTCCTTAAATGTCACAAAATTCTGGTATGCTGGGGGAATCATCAGTCGTGTGCAAGTCAGTGGAACATATGGTTTAACAGGGATGATGAACCTTAGTTTTTTTTAAATGTACTGAGGTTCACTTCCAAAAATGGAAGCTCCTCTATTTTTCTCCTCATGTGAACCTTCAATTTGTCCTTTGAGTTAATTGCTTAGTTCTCATATAAACATTCTGTGTTCCACTTAGTACTCTTTTTTGTTGAATGTGGTATTAATAGGATGAGGAAACACATAATGTTCTTTACCCTTGTAGTTGTGTTTGTAATCCTTTCAGAATAGTCAAATCCACAACACATTAAAGTTCTTGTCTGTCAACAGCTAGTTAGTGTCATGAACAAGGTCAGCCATTACACACAGATTTGCTACCCTATTTTTCTAGGAAGGAAATGTAATCACTACTTGTATTCTGAAGCAGTTTTTGTTGAGCCCTTCTTTACTCTTGGAAGGAAGTATCTTAACCATAAGTCCTGTTGCAGTTTACAAAGGGGGGGGGAAGTCAGTTTGTTTGCCTTAAAATATTTTGCTCTTTATATGAAAACGGATGTAACAGATTCATTATCTATTCCAGTCTGTATCCTGCAAATGTACAGTTAATTATACATAAAATAGAATTACTGTATTTTTTCCGTCATTTTCACTGGTCTTTAAGTTTATTCTCACCATTTTCTTAAGTTTTTTTTAAAGCAAAAATGCATTCTACCTATAGGAATTAATTACTGAATTTATTTTGAAACAATTAGCATTCTCTTTTTACACAATATAATTTCAAGTTAAAAATTTAACACAGAGTATCACTTTTTCAGTGGGAGACTTACCCTGATAACTTTACTCTGATTACCCTTCCTTTCCCCATCTGAGATTTTCTGCTCTGTCAAGGCTTATGAAATCTTTTCTGATCAAATTGGAATGTAGCAGTTTATCACAGCACCACTGTAGTCTTATGTTTGAATTGTTTTTCATTCTTAGTTATATTTTTATGGATGTTGATCAAGTAAAAACTACACCGTGTTATCTGATTTTTAGTTTGTAAAATCTGTAGAAGTCTGAGTTCATATTTAAATTGAGCTTCCAGTAAAGTTGGACTCTTTCTGCAAAGGTTTGTTTTTGTATCAACTGCTGCTATGTGCATGCTGAGTTTGATGAAGAGGGTTGTTAAAATAATAGTTTGTCACAACTGGAGACTTTTTGGTACTTTCAGTTAATTTCTGCTTCCCAGAATACTCCAAAGCTACTAGAATGAAATTTGTTTTGATTCCAAATGCAAACTATTTCTAGCAGGGTTGTCATGTATTTGTTTTTGACCATGTCAGATTCTAATTATGTGCAACAAAAGGACTTTTATTTGGCCCTGAATAGTCTAATATAGTCATATAGCCTAATTTAAAAATCATTAATTAGTGTTGAATACACAACATTACTAATTAGTAACAAGACATACATTAGTGTATGAAGCACCTTAAAGATTAAAAGCTGTGTGGAAAACTTACACAAAGGAAAATCATTACAAATTCACTAAGTGGCTATTTGCGTGATGTTAAAAGAAAATATGCAGAGGCATAAATTGCTGAATAGTGAATTAGTTCTTAATAGCCTTGCCTACTTGTATTTTCTGTGGCACTTTTCCAGGATGTGCTTCTGTTTCTGAGTACCTGCTTCAGTTTGTTATTAAGTTCTTGTTGCTGTGCAGTCCACTTACTAACTGCTAGAGTTCGTGTGACTGAAACATACTATCTTTTTAAGCCTTTTTCACCTTCACTTCCTTGTTAGCTCTTCAATAACGTGCTCAGTTCAAATATTCATTCCCTACCCACCCCCTATTTACTACCACCTGATAACTTGCCAATAGTCAGTTGTCAGTACTGGTTGAATGGGAGTAAAAATGAATTATTCCAGTACTTCCATGCTTCGTTGTAAATCTATTGCTAGAAGTACTTCTGTTCAAAAGAATGTTGTCACATGTCGTGTTTGATAATTTTACATCTTGTTTGCTACAAAAATTTTAAAGTTAAATACTTTACTAGTGATTACAAAGGCATGCATTTCTGAAAATGTGGTTTTTTTGCTTGTGTGAACAACTCAATTATACTGAGAGAAGAAAATTGGCAGATGCAGTATGTGTTGCATGAGTTATATACATGTGTGTGAAATATCTGAAAGATAGTCCTGTGCATGATTTCATGATAATTAATTTTTTTTAATGCATGAAATTAGCAACAGAATATGTTCTATGGAAAATTAAATCTGGCCAGGGACATCAAGGGCAAAAAGAAAAGCTTCTATAGGTATGTCAGAAAAGGAAGACGAGGGAAAATGTGGGCCCTCTCCAGAAGGGAATGGGAGACCTGGTTACCCAGGATATGGAGAAGGCTAAGGTAGTCAACCAGTTTTTTTGCCTCAGTTTTCACCAGCAAGTGCTCAAGCCACACTGCCCAAGTCATAGGAGGCAAAGGCAAAGGCAGGGACTAGAAGAATGAAGAACTGCCCACTACAGGAGATCAAGTTCAAGACCTTCTAAAGAATATGAAGGTGCACAAGCCCATGGGACCTGATGAGATGCATCCACCAATCCTGAGGGAACTGGTGGATGAAGTTGCTAAGCCAGTATCCATCATATTTGAGAAGTCATGGCAGTCTGGTGAAGTTCTCGCTGACAGGAAAAGGAGAAGCATAACGCCCATTTTTAAAAGCAGAAAAAAGGAAGACCTGGGGAACTACAGGCTGGTCAGTCTCACCTCTGTGCCCAGCAAGATCAAGGAGCAGATCCTCCTGGAAAATATGCTAAGGCACAGGGAAAACAAAGAAGTGATTGTTGACAGCCAGCATGGCTTCACTAAGGGCAAATCATGCCTGACAAATTTGGTGGCCTTCTATGATGGGGTTACAGTGTTGGTGGATAAGGGAAGAGCAACTGATGTCATCTACCTGGACTTGTTCAAAGCATTTGACACTGTCCCACACGACATCCTTGTCTCTCAGTTGGAGAGACATGGATTTGGTGGAAGGACCACTCAGTAGATGAGGAACTGACTGGATGGTTGCACTTAGAAAGTTGTGGTCAATGGCTCAATGTCCGAGGGAAACCAATGGTGTTCCCCAGAGGTCAGTATTGGGACCAGTGTTGTTTAATGCCTTTGTGGGTGACATGGACAGTGGGGCTGAGTGCACCCTCAGCAAGTTTGCCAACAAAACAAGCTGTGTGGTGTGATCGACATGCTGAAGGGAAGGGATGCCATCCAGCGAGACCTTGACAGGCTTGAGATGTGGGCCTGAGTGAACCTCATGAGGCTCAACAAGGCCAAGTACAAAGTCCCGCATGTGGGTTGAGGCAATCCCAGGCAAAAATACAGGCTGGGTGGAGAATGGATTGAGAGCAGCCCTGAGGAAAAGGACTTGGGGGTGTTGGCAGATGAGAAGTTCAACATGACCCAGCAATGCACACTTGCAGCCCAGAAAGCCAATGGCATCTTGGGCCGCATCAAAAGAAGCATGACCAGCAGGTCCCAAGAGGTGATTCTCCCCCTCTACTCTGCTCTCATGAGACCCCACCTGGAGTACTGTGTCCAGCTCTGGGACCCCCAACATAAGAAGGACATGGATGTGTTGGAGTGAGTCCAGAGGAGGGCCACAAAGATGGTCAGAGGGCTGGAGCACCTTCCGTATGAGGACAGGCTGAGAGAGCTGGGGTTGTTCAGCCTGGAGAAGAGAAGGCTCCGGGGAGACCTTATAGCAGCCTTCCAGTACCTGAAGGGGGCCTACAGGAGAGATGGGAGGGGACTCTTTATCAGGGACTGTAGTGATAGGATGAGTGATAATGGTTTTAAGCTGAAAGAGCCAATTTATGTTAGATATTAGAAACTTTTTCCTGTGAGGGTAGTGAGGCACTGGAACAGGTTGCCCAGGGAAGTTGTGGATGCCCCATCCCTGGAGGTGTGTTCAAGGCCAGGCTGGATGAGGCTTTGAGCAACCTGGTCTAGTGGGAGGTGTCCCTGCTCATGGCAGGGGGGTTGGAACTCGATGATCTTAAATGCCCCTTCCAGCCCAAACCATTCGGCAATTCTGAAGAAAACTAGATAGTAACAGACAGGTCTGTAAACCTTGATATCAAAGGTGTTTCCATAATTATAATAGATATTTTTGAACTGTCCTCCTTGTACTGTGGAGTAGGCTTTCCTGCAAATACTTGCCAAATCATACTCTTCTGTTTAAAGCAATATGAATGGGTCCAGAAAGTTAGTAGTAGAACCTGCATCTCTGTTTTTCTCCCAAGTAGGAATTGGGGAGGGGAAGTTAACGTTTCAGATTTAAATGTTTTCTTGAAAAAGTGGCATTGAGTGTCCAGAAAGTTATTGTATCATACTTCACCTGCTTCCTGTTTTCAGTCTGCTTTTTTTTTTTTTCTGGTAACTTAAATATTTTGCTGTGAACCTTTTGATTCTTTTTTGGAAAATGCAGTTCAGTATCTTGATGCTTGTTTCGAAGTTTCTTGCTCTTCTGTCTGTGTCACGATGCTTAGGACTTATCATAGATTTGTAGGCTGTGATTTCTAAATGCTTTAGAAATCCAGTTGTCTTTCCAGAAACATGTTGTCAAACCTTAATCTATCCTCTGCTTTATGAACTGAAAATGATAGAAAGCAGTCTGCTTTTCACCTAAACAGCTTTTGTTCAGGCCTTTAAAATTTCATTTTAGTAAATCTGTCTCCATAGTATTCTTTTTTCCAGACAGTTTTGCTTAGTGTGTATGCATGTAGGGTGTCAGTAATCTTATTCTATTACATCCAATTAGATTAGAAGTTCTTAAGAATCAACAGGTTGTGAGGAAGGAGTCTTCCATATAAGTATTAATTATGCATTGTCAGTTTTTCAAATTGAACCATTAGGAAGTTTCAATTATAAGTAAGACAAATTAGTATAAATGAAGTTCTTGCTGTCTGATAACTATTCAGTACCTTCTGTGATGTGAATTCCAATACTGATCAACATCCACTTCACAAAACTACCTATGAAGTTGATCATTCACCAATATAAGCAATCCTTGTAGAACTGTTGAGGGTGTATTAACAGTACACCAAACTCCTCGTAGATTGTAATTCTATTAAAGGTATATTTATTATCTGTACACTGACCTGATAGCTTTTTCTTCAGAGATACTCTTCTGTTGCTGTCTGTAGAAGCACTGCATCAGATTGATAAGATGAGAATTTTAGCACTGTTGCATATGCTATAGCTGTTTTGAGGAGCTTAGTTGTGTGCTTTTGGTCAATAAACATAGTATATTCAATGAACAATTTCAGAAGACTGCTTGACAGTAACGGAGTATCTTATCTTCAAAATCAGATGCTCTCTCTAAGTGAGCACATTAATCTGCATTTTAATAGAACATGTTCCCTGAATCCAGCAGAATGCTGAAAGGAGCAGTGTTCATGTTTGAGCCTTGAGATAGTGAGGAGAAAATTCCACTTTGGTGTCTGAGAATTGTCTGAGATGATGTGTCATGTTGCAGTGTTACTACCCTTTCCTAAAATTCTCACTGTCTGTGAAGATGGTTTTAGAGCGCCACAAAATTGTAGGTGAAAAGAATATCAATGCCCCCAGGAGGCATCCCATTGTGTTCAGCTTTTAGATTCTCATTTCTTTGTGGTCTTATCTGTGTGTAGTGCAGATGTCAGGCACATTGCTGGTATGTGTTTTGGGGCCTTTATTATTTTTAAAGGAGAAGTTACATTTTTTTTGTTGCCAAGCTGTCTTGGATACCAAGATGCATTAAAAGTGTATATATTTTAAATCTTACACTGAAAATTTGATTTTAAAAAGGCCAAAAAAATGTCTGAGAAGACCTATTCTTCACACTTCTTTGAGAATCTAAGTATTTTTGATCAACAGATAGATTAAAGTGAAAATGTTCAACTTTTTGCACCGAGTATTACTACATGAAGATGACTGGCTTATCACATATAGCTCAGCAAGTAGCAATGATGACTTAATAGTAAATACGATTAGCTCTTGAATTAAATTGTTTAAATTCATTCAGGGATGGTAGGTAGATAAGTTGAATGAAACTCATATTTCCTGTTATGGAACAAACCTTTAATATAGATGTTACTGTGTGAAATACTGTGTGAAACGTAGTCACTGAATTAAATATGTGAATTTGGTAGCATCCTATTCTATTATGATCTCAGTCTGTTATAATAATGAACAACTGATCTTAAGTTATCTTTTAAAAAGAAAATCTTTGAATTAATATTCCTTCAAGCACAGGTGAAACTTGCTAAACAACTCTCTAGACCTTACTAAGGTCCTAATATCCTTTATGTTATTTAGAAATGAAAACTAATGTTCAGAGTTTTTTTTTTAAATGCATCTAACTGGAGTATTTGAACAGATGTGTTTTACTGATGCATTTGTTTGCTTTTTTAACAGTGGACTTTTAGTAGGATCTAATAAAATTGTATTAACGTAAATAATAACAATAGTTGAAACACATTTGAATGAAATAACTGAATTTACTTTTGTATATGATTTAGAATATTTTTTCGATTTCTGTTTTAAATGGAAATAAGGTGTAAATAATTGGGTGGCTGTTTTGGGGGGCTTTTTTGTTGTTGTTTGTTTGTTTTTACTTAAGTAGTTGGTATTACATTTTCATTGCTACTTGATTTTGTGTTTGTAGAGCCAGAATGAAGACTGGGGAGGTTTGTCTGAGGATATCTTATGATTAAGAGCAATCTAAGGCATTAGCCCTTTTGACCCCATCTAAATGATTGGTAACTACCAAGTTTACCATTTTGGTGGCATGGATTAAATGGGTGCTCTGCAAAGATGCTGCACGTGTAATTAAGCCCTTGCAAGGGTAAACAGAAAATGGGTGATGGGCTTAACTTTCTGCAACACTTGCATGATGGTCTTTCAAGAGTGCTTTGAGTGTTCCCTTTTGTTTCCCTTTTTTTACTAACCGCATCAAGTGCAAGTGTCTGACTTCTACTAGCTTTCTTTGGTGTTGATAATTCAGTGGGATAATGCAAGTTAGAGAAATGGATACCAAAACTAATAACTAAACAGATGTTTGGCTTTATTTACTTACAAACAAATATTTACTGGAAAATGAGCTGTTTACATCTGCCGTGCAAAGAAAATGGGCCCTAAAAAGACTGGGTGCTGCTGCAATTGACTGTATATCAAGTGCCGGATGCTGCATGAGAGAACAAAGCTTACTTGCATATATAGTGCATTGCAACATATTTTTGTCTAAAATATAAGTGGAATACATACATGGTGGCAGTCCTACTAATAAAGGTAAGATTTTTATTTTACATTAGGCAAGTTTAAAACACACATGAAAATGATTTGCTGGAGAAAACTTTAGTCCACTGCTTATTTGCAGTCATAAACAAATTGGCTTTTGTAACATGGAACTGCAATAATAGATCTAACTTCATATGCAGCTTTATAAATAGCAGGATTTAGTTTCCAAACAAAGGAAGATTATTATAATAGGCAAAAATATTTTGTAACACGTTCAAAATGAAATTCACTGGTATGTGGGTATTTTTACTGCTTAAAAGTTACCTAGTATATGATAAAGCTGTTGATCTGTGTTAAGGAGCGGGGAGTAGCTAATAACCTGCTTTTGTATTAGACCTGTAGAATTAGGGCAGCCAACAAGTCATTTGTTCAATATAAAATTTCTTTTATGAGTCTGGCCATATTCTAAAATAACTATAAGAAAACTTGAATGCTCAAGCTTGACTTTTTCCACAGTGTTTACCCCATGTTTATTGCTTTTTCTTTCTTCTTCGTGATAACAAGTTCATATATGAAGAGTGTGATTCTCATCGTGAAGATAGTATTAATACTGTGACTGTGAAAGTTTCCTTGTGATTAAAACTTGAAGTATATATGTTGGTTGGGACTTATGCTAAGTATAGAGCTATTACTTAGGAGTCTTAATCTTCTTCTGTTGTCTTAAGTGGCTGCAAAGACCAATTCTGCAACATGCAAGCTGAGGCTTAGAGAATTCTGTGTGACTCCAGTTTACCTGTCTACAATATGTCCCTGATGAATTCTATGTATGGGTACAGCTTCAGTTGAAGAAATCTGCTTTGTCCCCATTAATTTAAACACAGTGGCATTATCAGATGCCCATGGGATACTTCTCCCTGTCTGGTGCTGTTCCCAGGAAGGAGTGAAGGAATAGTTGCTGTGTACAGAGCTTAATTTACACGGTTGTCATGACTCCACAGAATATGGAGAAACAAGGATGGCATCTGCTGGGGTGAGTGGAGAGGGACAGACAGATGGTTGCACTAATAAGAGATGGGGAGAGTTTGCCTGCTGGAAGGAACTGGAGCTTGTATACAGGAATGAAGATCATCTGTGGTAAAGAAAGATCACCTGAGGTGAAAAAGGTTATCTTTGGGCAAGGGGAGGAGTTTGACTCATCGCTTCTCTGCTTGGATTAACCTGATATTTAACTAATAGGTTATACACCTTCAAATTACTTAATCTTTGTTACTCTATCAAGCATGAACAAGCTCTAATTTAGTAGAATTTGTTTTCTTAGGGCTGTTTAAGAGAGATTTGCTTGTAAACCATGGAGTTCCACATGTGCTGTACAGCAAGTGTAATAAGCCACATATGCAGAAGTAGTTGATTCTATACAGAATTTGGTTAAATTTAAGGTAAGCCTTGTATCATGTTGAAAAACTGAAGTGGTATGCAACTAGACAGGCTGAAGTCTTCTTATTGTACACTCAAGTTCTGCTAAATAGAACTTCTGTTTTCTATCAAGACCAGTTTACAGTGGTATAATCATGGTCTTGAGTCAGGCTGCAGTTTCCTCATGACCTGAACCCATGCTGACAGTGACTCCTGTTAAGAAGGCCAGATCAGTTCCTGTTGCCACCTTTGTGGTGGCACTTGTGTTGATTTACTTGCCCTGTGACTGTGGCTCCTAGCTTGCTAGCTGAAACCTAAGTATATGCAGGGGAGCATGAGGGAAGTGCCAGGAGAAAGAAAGCAGTGGCATCGAAAAGGGAAGTAAAAAGCAGCTGCTTTTGGTGGCAGACAGGATTTTCTCTAAAGCTAATAGTGTAACTTAAATTACGGTTTATTTTTAATAATTCCCACTGTATCTAAGTGTTTTAAAAAGCTTGTGTTCCTCGCTTGTCTTGACTCACATCTGCTGTGAACCCTCGAGTCAGCTAGCATAGTTAGGTAAATTCTAATTTACCTGTCTTGTGCTGCACGTCTGTTGTTGGCTGGAGCCATAGGAGTGTGGCAAAGGAGCTTCAGCAGCAGTACTGACTTACAGGGTTTTCAGTTGTCCTTTCCCTCCCTCTTTCCTTTACGCCAGAGAAGCTATTTATATGACCATTCTAGAACTGGATTTCAGATCCATTTAAACTGATCCAATTTAAATTGCTCATTTCTAAAAGCATATAGTCAGCAGCTTTTCTTTTCCATGTTTACAACTTGGCTCTGCAAACATTTGTCCAAACCGCTATAAGAAGGTGATGTACTGCAGAAACAGGAAAGAAGGGGAATGCTTAAATGCCATTGCCATGGAAGCTGAGTGATTCTGGGTGTGACATGGCTTGTTACAGCAGTATATTCTGGTTATCCCTTCAAAGATACAGCCCTGGAGTTCAAGAAATGGTTCCTTAGGCAAAGGGGAATAAGTCATGCAAACCTGTAGCTGCAGTGCTGGAAGAAAATGGAAGAAAACATTAAGGAATCCTTACGTGCATAGTTAGACAAACTGCCAAACATACACTGGGATTATCTGATAGAGGAGTTGGTAATTTGTAATAATTCTGGCTCTAGCTTCACAATACAAAGTATTCAGTAATAGTATTTGCTTAAAGCATTTGTGGTTTTGTGTTGGGGAAGTGTAGGGCCTCCGGTGGATGCTTAGAACCATCCTTACCCTTAAAGATTAGGCTGTCAGTTCTTCATAGCTTACTGTGTAGCAGCTGATTGGCAGGTTTAAAGCACTGCCTCCTGGAGTGATTATCACCTCTGATCCAACAGATCAGAATAGCAACTAAGAAGCAGGAAGCACCCACTATTATCCAGTTACAGTACATGAAGTTTCCACTGATATTTTTACTTCTGTTTTTGAGAGGGAGGCATGCAGGCCACTGCTGATCTTACATCATATCCTTCTGCTCTGGTCTGTTGAGGTGATGTTTTAGAGCTGCATGCATATGCTAGGATGTTTTGATGAATAACACGTGCATGACAACTGTTACTGTTTCAGACTCTAGTTGAGTATTATGTTGACTAATTTGCACCACTCTTGAAGGTTTCTTTTTTTGTCCTCTCTGTATAGGAAGCTGCAGACAAGATCTTGACTTGGAGTTGGCATTGATGTAGGATTGTTCGTTGTTTTTGAACAGTATCATAGTTAATACTTGTCTTTGAACATGTTCAAGACCTCATGGGTGTTTCTAGGTTCTCTGACAAAACACTTTTCTTTCCTTTGAAAGTAAAGCACAATTTTCCTAATAACCATGTAATTGGAGTTTCCATATAGTTAGCTAACCGAAGATTGGGAAACAGATAAACTACTATTTTGAAATCCCTGAAAATGCAGGTGAACAGCAGCAATTTCCTAAAGCAGCCTTTCATTAGAAATATTTCCTAATAAAGATTCAGAATTAGAGTATAAAAGTAATTGCTTCTGAAGCAATTACTAATTGCCTACAGGAGAGATGGGGAGGCACTCTGTCAGGGAGCGTAGTGACAGGACAAGGGGTAACAGTTTGAAGCTGATAGAGGGCAGATTTAGATTAGATATTAGGAAGGAATTTTTTACTATGAGGGCAGTGAGGCACTGGAACAGGTTGCCCAGAGGAGCTGTGGATGCCCCATCCCTGGAGGTGTTCAAGGCCAGGCTGGATGAGGCTTTGAGCAACCTGGTCTAGTGGAGGGTGTCCCTGCCCATGGCAGGGGGGTTGGAATTAGATCTTGAAGGTTCTATCCAACCCAAACCATTCTATGATCTATGAAGCATTGCTAAAGAAGTGCTTGTTAAATGTTAATCTCTTCCTACCAGAAGAGTTTAAATGTTCAAGCAGAAGCCCTCATCCATCCTCATTCTTTTCCCCATAGCCTGTTTCTGCAGAATTGTTCCCAAACTGCTGTGCACTCCATGGTCCTGTATCTTGTTTGTTGTTCTAGCTTGGGGCTTGTTTAGATGCTGGGGGAAAAAAGCCAAGCTTTTATCAAAAAGTAGCAGTTGTAATTTTTGCCTGCAGTTTAACATGGCTTGCCTTCATAGGCTTTGTGCTGGTTTTTATGGGAAGGAAGTGAAAATGAAAACCTAAGCAAACTTTGCCTGAAAAAGAAGGCATGCCAAATATTAATTAAGTCAGTGTCACTGCTGTGTGATGTAGTTGGCAAAATGGCAGCACTGCAAAATGCTGAACTTGAGTCAGCTTGGTGTAGGCATAAATAATTTCTTGTCTCTCTCTTGCCTGGGGAAATAGACTGTTTTCTTGTCCACTATGGACATAAAATAGCTTAAACTGCAGCAAGAAAATAATTTCCAAGTATATGTTAGGCAGATTTTCCTGTGGTGATGATAATGAAGCATTTAAGTAGATTGCCTGGGGGGCATTAAAAAGTTTCCATCACTGGATGCCTTTAAAAGATTAAATATCTGTTGGGAACGTTACAGGTGTGCTGTTTGGGGGACTGGATTAAACTAAGTCCCTTCTAATATTTGATTATTTATAACTTTTAATTAGGTTGGGTTACTACAAAGTTGGCTGAGAAAAATGTCAGTTAGGTTGAGCTAGCTAAATAGTACTGTTGACTCAAATCAACTCTATCATTCTTCTAATTTTAAAATCTCTCAGGCTGAAAACTTCAGAGACTATTATTAGCTTTTTAGAATGAGTTGTAAACACAGATGTCAGTTTGAAAAAAGATGGATTTTAGGAACTTTAAACCTTGTTGAACTGCAATGTGCAGGCTGTATTGTAGAGCTATTACTGCTTTAGCAATATTAGGATCTAAGACCTATGTGTTTGTCAGATAAACAATTTATGTCCAAAATTTAAAATAAGTGATTATTTTTCAGAGGTAGTATTTCATGTTAGTTTGCCATTGTTTTGTGCTGTAAGGATACCATTGCCTCTCCCCTAGATGCTAGATCAACTCAGATAGCTAGCTATCTTAAGGGCATGCTTCACAGGCTCAGATGTTGTCTGAGGTCTGCGGAGTCCCACAGAAGGAAGCCAAGGTAGTCTAGAATACTGACTGTACAAGTTGACATCTGTCCTTTCCCCCAAATTGTCTTTTCTGGTATTCAGACCAGCAGGCTAACTGCTCTGGAGACAGTGTGGCAGGGAACACAGTAAAAAATTTAACAAATCATAGTTGGAGTTCATGAGATACTGTAGTTCTGTGATGGCAAATAATTTGTCAAAACTTTTATTTTCCTTTGTTGTTTGTCAGGCTGCCCGTAGTACCAGACCCTCTTTGTGTGATGGTCTTGGATGTCCTCAGTGGGGTATAGAGGTCTTGCTGACACTGCAGGGTTTTCCATGTCACAATATTCATGTGTTATTGTTTCATACCTTAATTACTGTTGTCTTCCATTTAATCTTTTAAATTCACCTGTACAATGTCAGTTTATTGCTAGTCTAGTTGCAGGTGATGCTTACATGTTCTGTAAGCTAAAAAGCCACCAGGAGCGAAATAACCACCCCTTGCTATTGTTATCTGACAATCTGTCTTGCTTTATCAGTAGATAAGAAGTTTCTGTCAAGATGAGACATTAATCCCGTAACAGTAATTTGAGTCAATCATCTAATTCTGTGTACCAGGATTTTTGCATCAAAGACAGTTAATTCCTCAAGTTATAAACCACTGAAAATATGAACAGGGTGAAAAATACCCCAGGGGTGTGGGGGAGAGTGAAGTTTGGAAAGTACTGAAAGGTAAAAAGTGGATAAACATGAAATGAACACTTCCATGTACTTATTTGTTCATACCAGTTGTGTAAAAGGGAACGTGCTCAGCACTTCCAGCCCAAAGAGTGTGCTAAAGAATGTGTGCAGCCTGGGATAATCTCTGAACCCAACAACAGTGAATGGTAATCAGCCTCATAAGAGTACTAGAAAATGAGTTTATCTCGTTCTTCTTTCAGTCTAGAGAGCCATGGTAAAATTAAGGAGAAATGTTGTGAGATTTGACAAGCATTTCAGTGAAGACACCAACTTTGGTGGATACGGGTTTCCCAGGGTGAAACACTGGAAGACATGAGGCTTTTTTTCAGGGAGGGGGGAGAATCAGTCACATGTGTGCATATATATTCCAGGTAAAAACTGAAAATATGAAACCGTAAAAATTGGGCATTTGAGTGTGTAACAAATATGCCTGTTTTTCCGTTGTCTTATCTTTATCATGCTGTCAGTGTAAGTAAAGCAGAAGTTTTCCCTAAGAACCCCTCTGTGAATTTTCTGTCTGTGGAGGCTCCAGCAGTTCTAGAGTTAATACTTTATTTTTAGTCAAAGGTCCTAATCCTTGGGGCTAGTACTGTATACCACCATCATGCAATTCCTTTTCCAGTTTAGGCATGTGCCTCAGCTCAGCATTTTGTTTTTAATGCAGACTAACACTCAAGCAGTGAGAGAGGTTTTAAGAGTTAAAATTCACATATGTAATTCTCTATTATATACTAAATTCTTTTGAGTTCCACCAAAAATCACAGCAGACTTCATACAATTTATTTGCAACTGCCACTGAGCTGTAGGTGCTATTATTTTCAGAACTACTGGATTTGTAGTTGGCTTGTTCAGAATAATTTTAACTACTGTGGAATAATGTCCAGATTACTGATACTGAAAAGCATTATAAATGCTGTAAAGCTTCTAGAATATTTTTGGGGGTTTTTTTTTGTAATTGGAGATTAGGATTTAAAAATATACAAGCTTGAACATGTGAATAAGCTGAGATGGCAGAGGAAATTGTTAGGCTTAGATGTCATGGGAACTTTCTCAGTTCTGTTGTAAGACTTCTATAATTTTGAGGGGTGGAATACTAAAATAGATTAAAAATTATAATTGGTACATCATGAAAGATGGTAACTGATGCATAGAGAGTTATGTTTTGTGCCTTTTTTTTGTTTTCCTCCCAGAAGATGTGTAATGGGCATATGTGGGGTTGATACTCGTAAATTGCTATTACTCTATTAAAAATATCCTCATCTGTCTTCAGGGCACTGATTTTAATACAAAAAATTGAGTATTGCTTGCTTTCTGACTCATCTTTCAACAAATTGTGTACTAATAATATAAGAGAGCATTAAGTTCAGTGGCATAATTCAAAGGCAGAGAAAGCTTTGCCAGCTGTGAGAGATGTTTCAGATACCTACCATTTTTTTTTTTTTTTCTTAAAGGCACTCTTAGATAATTTTTGTCACAAGTAATGCCACTGCTTTACTATGCTGGCATGGTGTTCTAGAGACCTGTTACTAATGTGTGTTTCTCAGAGCAGATATGGTAGGTGATGTCAAAGGTTCATGTAGTCCAGTGCCCGGTCTCTGACAGTAGCCAATAGCTCATGTCTACCGAAGAGGCTAGAATGAAGCAAATATATAGGGTGGTCTGTCTCTGGAAGAGTATCTCAGCTTCAAACAATTTTTGACTGAGAAGAAACTTTGAGCTTGCATAATACAGTAATTATGATGTGAAGTTATCTGTATATTGTTGGACCCAGCATTCAAGTATGGGAGGGTAGTAAAATGATGGTTCTCCCTGCCCCCTACCCTGGTCTAGTAGTCAAAAATACAATACTGTATTTCTGTATAAAATGCCCTTTTCATGTCAGAGATACAATAGATAATCTTTTTGTTTTCTTGCATATCTGTCCACCTTTCTATTATGTATAAGAATATGTACGTTTCTTTTGTAGCCACGTCATGAATACTTTAATGTCCCAGTGTACTAAATGGCTTCATTCATCATGCATGCAGAATTTCAGAGGAGATAGACCTGTGACTTACTCATGACAGAACATTATCATCAGCTTGGTGAATCCAGTCATCTTGAATCTAATAGAATACCACAACCAGTCTCTGCTGTTGCACTTTCCTCATCCCCCTCTGTTTTACAGTGTTGTCTCTTCACATGTCTCACTTTGACAAAACTTGTGCTTGTTGGCATATGGTTTAACTTTTTTTTATTGTGTGTAAGCTTGAAGTCCTATGCTTAAAGTTCTGTAGTATTTTCTGAGCTAAACATCTATATACTGCAACAACTATATTGTAATATTACTTGACCTGTGCTTATCTTTCAAATAAGTTGCGGTGGTATTTAAACATACACTTAAAACCTGTAGATGAAGTTAATATTTACAGAGAAGCTAGTGAAGAAGTAGTAGTATGTGAAATGTATATACACATCATTATTAAATCATGTAACACACAGTTCTACACAGACCTTGCATCTGAAAGATGCACATACCAATATCCTTTTCTGAGACTGGCATTGATAGCGGGACTTACCTTATAAAGAGGAGGAAGGCAAAATTGACTGGGGCAAAGAGAATGACTTGCATAAATCTGCAGTCACAACATCTGTATTTAAGTGTTCAAAACACTCTTGTGAGTAGTTGAACAACTGCTGCTGTTGAGGGAGAGAAGTTCATTGTTTTACAAATGGTTAGGCTTGGAAAGGTTTTTTTTAAAGTCCATTAACAGCATACTTGAAATGTCTCCTTCATTTGGCATTTTCAGTTTTAAGTGCAGACTGCCTTGTATATCAGAGAACTGCCATGAGGATGAATATAAGTACCTTTCAATTAAAGTGTGGGCAAAGTGAGAGGGCATGTATTGCATCCTCTGTTTGCCTAACAGAAGAGAATAATTTGTAACCTAAAATCAGTGCTGTTGTTGAAAACTGTTTAATTGCAATTAGCAAGGAGGTGGTTACTGAGATTAACCACAAACAGCTAGTTTTTACATACTATATGTGGTAATGCACTACATGTCAAATGTTAAACTGACATAAAAATGGGAGATTTAGGGGATTAGACAAAAGATTTGGATTGGATTTGCAGCATTCTGAAATCTTAGAAAACAAGATCATAGGAGTGGTTTTCCATTTCCAAGTTTGCCTTTTTTCTCCAAGCCGTTATCAATGTGTTTGAATGTCTGGTTAATGCTGCTTTAGCCTGCATTATTTCATGCCTGTTGGCTTAAAATGCTGTGCATTGAGCTGTAATGAGATGCTGTTTTTCTTGTTATCTGTATACAGCTGCTTGCTTCTAAATGACTAGGTAATGAATTAGCTTTCCTGGCATGTTTGAAATAAAGTATTGCATGCACTTTTGTCTCATGTGAATGACTTTTTCCTCATCTGTGTTCTGATGTATTTCAAATTTGCATTGTTTGCCTTGGGTGATTCTGAGCTGCAGGTAGTATATAACACTGCATAATGTTTTTCATAACAATGGGATACACTGTTTGACACTTCGTAAAACAAATAATGTGAGCAAAACATAATATAATTCATTCTATTTGTTTCTTAAAAGTCATAATTGATGAAATTATTCCTCTAGCAAAACACACTAGGTGTTACTTTTGAGTTTGTTTTTGATGTGCACGTAAGAAGGCATGTCTGCCTCATGGTTACTGGTATAGTATTAAATTTAAATCTTACTGAGTTTTACTGATGAGGTATCTGTGGACAGGTAGCCAGTATCCTTGAAATATATTGCTTTAAATTCATTGTTAGCCAAGGACCTTGATTTAATTTAAGAAGTTTATTCTTTATTTAAGTATATGCCTGGTGAAAATTACCTACAACTTTGAATTGTTAGTGGAGACAATACTAAACTGCTCTAAAGATAGTAGCAGCAGTGCACTGTATTTCTTCATAGCTATTGAACAACTTTTTTTCAGGTAACTTAGCAGATATCCTGTTTCACCACTGAGTAACTAAGTGTCTACTGCTGTCTGATCAATTTGGAACTGTGAAAAGTTGTTTTATTACAAATATTTTCACGACCCTGAAATTCTTGAAGTTATATTCTGTTAGAATACTCCGAGTTCTTTTGCTATAGTTAAGAATGTAGGATTTTTTCAGTAAAATACTTTAAGTTGGTGAATAGAGAAGACACATCTCCTCTAAAATGAACGCAACAAAATAATCTGGAATATAATACAACAGGTTATATTAAAAATGCTGTGTAGTTTTTTCTTCAACCAGTGTCTCCTTTTGGTCAATTTGTGTTAAAATACACACTTGCATCTTTAATGGTGCCACCCTGACTGGCTTTATCAAGATCACTGTAGTTCCAAGACTATTTAAATATTGCATCAGTGAAAAAAAACCCACTATATCTTTAATACACTATCTTGTTTCCAGTTTTAACTTGCTTTTTTCTTGCAGTCTTATTTGCTGTTGGATTTTGGAAGCCATCTTGAAGTGCTCAGAGGTGGCCTGTTCCCAAGCATTGACTTGCTTTCAAATGAAGTTGCCTTTAAAAATACCATAGCTTGTTCCTTCAATACCAAATCACCTTATACATGAACAGAATGAGGATTGTAAATGCGATCATTTTTTACTACATAGTCAAGGTTGATAGAGAAACGTTCTGATGTTATTTGCAAGGTTTAAGGTGTTTAATTATGTATTCTACTGACAATTTAAAAAAATATTTAAAAAGCAGTTTAAAAATATTTTGTTTGCTGCCTTAACTATTATCTGCTTTTTTTCTGCTTCATGACATGTCTTGTTTTAGGATGCTAAAGTAAGTTTATTCATACTCTAGAAATCAAAAGTTTGTTTCCATAAGGATACAGTATCCCTTTTTAATAATTATGATATTGTTAATTATGGAGAAGGACAGCCTAATCTTTCTAACTAAACTAAATTTCTTTTCAGATGCTTATAGGAATAATGCATATAAAACTGATCATAACCCTTTGGAATTTTGTATTAAACAACTTGCTCTGAACCTAAACAAAGCTTTTTAAGATTAGAATTAACCTAAAACTTTATGCCTGGTGTGGAATAATGTAATTTCAATCCTGGCAATTCCTTCACTTCTGTAGGGGTGAATTTATTAACACTATGTGTACGAAAGTACCTTGACCTGGTTTTATGAACTAACCATGGGACTGGTGTAAAAAAAAAAAAAAAAAACAAACTAGACTTTTTATGAAGAACTTAAGGGATACTGTATCTTGGTTATCAGTCATTTCAGTCATGCATTTATTCATTCTTCTCTAACAGATTTTTGAGACCCATGAAACAATTTACCACAAAAAATCACTGACTCCATTGCTTCCCTAGCCCTCCCCAGCTCATCTCTCTATTACTGGGTTGTGGTTTGTTCCTTGCTGGTACATCTGAATTGCTTTATTTTTATTGCGCTTGATAGCAATAAAATCTACCAGCTATTCCTGTGAACCATGACAATCTAATTAACAGCTCTTTGAGAAATGTAGCTAATACTGTGTTTGTAAACCATAGTACTTCTGTATTTTCACAACTTTCAGCTTTTCTTTGTTGATTAAGTATCTTTCATACTAACTCATGTATGGTACTGTTCAATAGAAGCACAGGGTCCATTTACCACTGTCTCAAATTTTCCCTCCATAGGAAGCAGAGACCCCACGTAGTGTACTTGAAGAAATTGGATTGACATAAATCTTCACTTCAGCTGACATCTCAGTGTTTCCATACTGTAAATGTTCACTGCCTTCATTGTAATGTTTAGCTAATGGTGTAATATGCTGTTTGTCAGTATTACTGTTTTGCTAAGCTGCTTCATTCAGGCCTACAAGAAAAATACTCTTTAAAGTCTGAAAATCATAAATGAAAAGGAATTAGATTTAAATTGACTCAGTGTCTCTCCCTTCACTGCATTTATAGGAAGATTGCATTTGACTTCAATAAGTGTACTGTTTTTTATAAGCAAACTTGACTTCAGGAAATAAATGTATTGTTATGACATAGCATATCTAAATGAAAGAAACTACATGGACAACTCCAAATATGAAATGTTATGGTGTAGAAATTGTGTTTATGCAACCAAAGAATTTTGTTCATCTACATTTTAGTCAACACTTGTGATAATTCTGCTTATTTCAGTTGATGCATAAAGATTGGAAATACCTGTTTACTAATGAATTTGTCATTATACCAAAGAATCCTGTTAGGATCTGCATATCAAACTGGTAAAAACTGTTAAGGTGATACTGCTTTTTGCAAGAAAACTGCAAACTGATCAGTTCACTAGAATTGAAGGTGTATTTAAGTGTAGCTGCCTTGAGCAAAACTGTGCAAGTTACTATACTAAAAAGGGAATGCATGTGGTAAAAACAAAAAATTCAAATAAGGAAACTATTTTTAGATCTGATATTATCTTGCTCTGAACACAAACACAAGAAAGGAGGCAGGCTTTCTGACTGTATAGAGAGGTGCATAATGAAAATTGGATACTTTTGAAGATGGGAAAGAAAGGAGCTTTACAAAAGGGAGTGGTTTTTTTTGGTCTTTCAAACTCTACAAATTAATTTGTATTTATTGGTGTTTTATAGTTATGCTTTAATGGGTGTATTGGTACCTTTGAAAAAAAACCACACTAAGTGTCAATGTCATTTTAACTGCTTTTCTTGACTGAGACCTTTACCATGTGATATCCCTTATGAAACTCCTGTGTGCTGTACAGTTGAACCAACTAATTTGCAGTGAGAGCTTTTAAATATTAGATTTGTATAGTAGATTCACTGCAAATCCTGTAAAGTGATACCAAGTACTATTTTGACACTTGTAGCAGATTTTCAGTAATTATAAACTAAACCTGTTTCATTTGAGGAAATTCAATTCATGTATACTTTTGAGTTTTGAGGAGGTAGTGCCACATTTTGGAATAGCCAAGTTCTTCTGTGTGTCTGCATGGTTGTCCCTGAGAAGGCAGGGCTGTTCCCCCCTCCTCCCTTTCCTGTAACTTCACTCTAGGAGTCAATGTCTTGGCTTGTTCACTTGAGTAAGTAGTGCCACGTTTTCACAAAACTTAGCAGCCATGCACTGCTAGAGTAAGCAGAGACAGCCCTCCAGAGAGCTAGGCTGTGGGCTCGATGCAATCTAGGTTAAATTTAACCCACCAGGAAAGGCTCAGCATTGCCACTTGCAAGTCCTCTGATCCAGATCCCAGTATAAATGTTTGTGGCAGCAGGAGGGTCAGGTGGGGCAGGGGTGGGTCTGCACACTTGTGCAGCAGTGCCAGGGTGGAGCCTGTGAACTCACACTCCTTGAATTTGTCTACTTATGCCCTTTCTGGGATTTAAACATACCCAATAGGTAGAGAATGTTTTTAACCTAGAGTGCGGCAAAAGCAGTGGTGAGCGTGTCCCCAGGGCACAACGTGCAGGGATAGGTGAGGTTAAAGTGGAATGACCCTGTGTGTGAGATTGAAGTGGTAAAATTACCTTAAGTCAAACCCGAAGCAATTTTGTATGTATTAAACATGTTTTTAAAGTTTACACTGTCACTTGTATGTGCTTGGCTGGATTAATCTTTGTTGTGATTGTGACAAATAAACTGTTTGACCACTGTCTGTCACATTGGTTTAGTTGTAATAAATGTCCATTTTTACACCATTGCTGTGTGTTTATATGTAATTCTGTTTTTTGCAGAGGAAAGAAGAAGCTACTCAGTGCTAGCTTAAAAAAAAAAGGAAATTTTATTACAGTGCTTAACCTGGTCTTGAGCACTTTATTAATAAAATTGCAAGTATAATGTGTCCAAGATTAGTTATTTACATCCATTTAAATTGTACAGAAAGCAATAAATTAGCAAGTTTTTGGAAGGCTTACCACATTGAACATGAAATTTGTTAAAGTGGATGTTAAATTGATGTGGTAGTGCCATTTCATTTGAAAATTAAAACAAACCACATGGTGTTTTGAGAGAGGGTTCTGGATAATATAAACGCAATATTCTGTTCATTACATGGAATTATGAGCAAGTCAATGCAACGTTCACAATCCTGGTCTCCACCAAAAACTCAGATTAATCTGTTCTCCAGATTTCTAAAAGAACTGCTTATTAGCAAAAGCATGGGGAAAGCTTGCCATCTTAGGGCATTTCTGAAATCTAATATGAAAGTGAAATTCTGGTTCTTAAATTTGTATTTTATGAGGGAGGAGCAGGAGGGAGCTGAAGAATCAATTGGAATTTTGATTGTTTAGGCAAATGATTGTTGGCTGGAGTGTCTTCAACTTCATCACTGAATCTTAGTCTTTAACTTGAAGAGGCCTTCCTAAACATCTGCTGTTCCTTTTGAGTTAACACCATGATGATGGTCTCCCTGTGGCTGCCTTTGTTAAGTTACCATATGCCATGGGTTATGCTTGTATGGCTTGCTTTGTCATCACTCTCATAATTTACCAAAATTCAAGTTGTCAATGTTATTTTCTTTTTTTTTTTTTTTTTTTTAACATCACAGATAGATACTGAATTCAGCTGATACATCAGCACTAAGTAGAAGGATATGTGGAATAAGAGGGGTTTATTTTAATTACAATGAACTTACAGTGAAAGCAAAATCAGCTGCACTCCTTAGATGATGTAAGAAAGTAAATTAAGCTTTTAAGTTATTAACTAGCATAGACTTTCATGTTTTGTAAGAAGTGCTGATCCAGGACAGGAAGCACTAGCATCTTTAAGCAGGCTCTTGCATTTCTTTTGAAAAAATTTTATTTAGCGCACAGGAGCGTCACTGGTAAACTTCAGGGCAATTTCTAATACACTAAATGTGGTGAATCAGAGAAAGACATCTATCATCAAAGGACATAGAGCTGGGAAGTTCCTCAGGATGCATTTCAGACCATCTGCCCTAGCCAAAGGGAAGGCCTTTTCATGTGTGCTTGTTCCCCCTCCATAACAAATTAAAGCCGTGCATTCAGTACCTTCACCCCGCTGTGATGGCGGTTAGCTACTCTGGCCAGGCAGAAAGGGAAAGCCCATCGAAGCAGCCGCCAGCCAGAACTTGAGGGCATGCTGCTGTGAGGGGGCAATCCCAGGCTCACTGATGCTTGGATACTGCTGGGCAGTAATACTGCCTGTGTTTACAGGCGTTCCCACCATGCTCTCATTATTCCCCTTCTGCCACTGGAAAAATGTGATCTTACTGTGTTCATCCTTCCATGGGAGAAGGGCAGGAGCAGCGCCTGCTCTCCATCCTGTGGGATGAGCTGCTGGGCAGGCCCCACTGTCAGGAGGGGCCCCACTGCTGCCCTAACCCACTTCTTGCAGCTCTGTGTAAATGTCCACTTTCATCATCAGTCTAAAGCACCTCAGTGATCCTTGCAGAATTCACAACTGAAAAAAATAATTTTGAAAGCCTCTGCTTTTAAGCAGTCATTAAAAACAAAAACCAAAACTTGGCCAATATTAATTCTCTTTATAAGGTCCTTTTATGTGGAATACGCAGAATACTGTGCCGTGAGAACAAGCTATTCCTTGCAAATTTAAATCCTTTCTGTGTTCTTCTGGGACTTCTCCCCCTTGGAAAAAAATAATTAAGCTTACCATTTAAAAACCTCTAGTCTCTTTATCTCTTCAGAATAAATAGCTCACTCAGCTAATAAGGAAACACAAAACCATGCATGTAACACTTGTTAAGATTATGCAGTAGGGAAACAATATCAATGAAATATATGAACTCTGAACTTAGAAAACTGGGTGAAGTCCAGGTTTCATGCTAACAGATGCGAACTACGTGTCAGATCTACAGCACTCAATTTGTGTGTAATAAACAGACTGCATGTGAAAGTGAATAATTACGGCTACTAGTCCTACACTGTACAGGTACAGCCAGTAAGTTTGGGTCCAGACCTCAAGAAAAAAAGCTGAAGCTTCAGCCATTATAGTAGCAGAAATAAAGTATATTTAAATTTTTACATGCATCTCTGAGCAAGTCTCTTTTTTTAACTATAAGAACTTTAAAAAATAAAATAACAGCAGCTCAGCTTCCCAGATCCCATTACAAAACTGTGGGGACAAGGAGCTTAATTACCTGTGGAATTCTCATGTGGGTCTTAGTTGGCACTTCGTTCCTAATCCTACACAAGCCTGCTTTGCTTATTTCACCCAACTGGCCACAGGTTCCCACCACACATTCCACCACTTCTGTTTGAGCTCCTTAATTGATTTCACTGAGATAATGCTCAGCCATAGCCTGCTGCATTACTACAGGATGTACAATGTACTACAGATGGTGTAAATCAACTCTTCCACCCGCGAACCTTAACCAGGAGGCTAGTTCAGCAGCATGAGCTGTGGGACACGAGGCAGCACCTGGGAAAGGATGATGTCATTGACCTGTTGGTGGTGCGTCTCTGCAAGTAGGAAATGCCAGTTCAGTTCTGGTCCAGGGAACTGAACCAGAGTTTGCCACACTCTGCACAAGTGACCCAACTACACAAATGAGCATCTATGAAAAAATAGAAACCTAGGGGAAAATCTGTCTGTAAGGTCTATTCAGAAAAAGATAACATTATGACAAACTGGTGGTCATAAATTTCTCAACTATAATTTAAAACTTTGTGCTGTCTATTCTTGGAAATATGCCTTTCAAACAAAGTTATTATTTCAAAAGTTATGCTATTGAATTACAATTCTACATCTGTTAAAAACTAAAACATTTAATCAAATTAACTAAGCTACAATTCTGCCTACAGTTATGACAATATATAGTGAAAGTCGGGTTTGAACTGAACATCAATATATAGCACTTTTGTTGTATTACTCCATATTGGACAACAGTTACACATGAAAGAAGGAAAATGTATAATCAGCATGCTAGATGCAGTATGCATTTAGAAAAGCAAAAATATATATATTATATCCAGAAGCAATGTTCATTCACTCTTACCTATCCTGGGGGAAAAATGTTCTTGCTGTGAGGAATGCTATCTTAAAGTTTGGCTATCCAGATTTTCTACGGGACTTTACGTTGTATTGTTGGAGTCATAATGAATATCTATTTGGGAGCACTTCATGTCTACTTTAGCCTTCTAAGTTAAGTGGTCTGAACTGTACTATAAAAGCAGGAGCCCAAGTTCTTCGGGGAGGCTAAAGAGAGGGAGGTATCTGCAGACTGTTGAGGGCACCTGCACCTTCAGTGCCACAAAGTGCTCTCTCCAACTGTCGAAGGATGCATAGATGCCTTAAGTTAAATACCTTAAGCTAAGCAGTGTGAATTACAGTCCACCAAACAGCACAAATCTTTCATTTTAAAGTGAAGAAATATTTGTAAGGATTTCTCTAATTCCAGGTACTTTGCTAATATAGCTGTAATTTCAAAAATGTTTTGTCCTGGTAACTTCATTTTTATGTACCCTGCTCTCCACCTTGACCACAGGAAAGGTTAACGCACTGTGGGGTGCCTTAAACTGTTTATAAAATAAGACTAAAAGGGCTTTAAGTCAAGTCCTCCTCTCCAAAAAACCTAAAGTATTGTTTCAGGTATAAAACCTTCAGTTTCTTCAGCTACTCTGCAACCATCTCAAGCCTTCACAACTACACACATGCATCCTCAGTTACCAGATGTACACTTTTCCACCACTCCATCACAGGTTAGACAGGTTGTTTTCAACTACAAATGGTATGCGACCAAGAGGTATGCAAAATGTTTTCTATCCTCACTTGAGGATTACAAGCGCATGGTCTCCACTCTTACTTGAGGATTAAGGTCCTGAACACATTGATTGTTTTCCTGTGTACTTCCTACTTGGTTTTAGTCTTACTGCAATCCCTACAGGCAATTAGCTCAGCAGCTTAGTCAGGGGAGAGAGAAAAATCCAACACTTAATGACCACAAAGCTCCTACTGGGCAAGTATTGTACAATCAAACAGTAATGTCTTTTAGATCCCTTCTCTCCAACTCATAACGTGATTATACTTACTTTGTCTAGAAAGAGATTTCCCATAACAGACAGAAAATATAAATGGCAGTCTTCTACACAGACTTCAATTTGCAGTATGCTGTGGTGTGAACTTACAGCACACTGGCTGTTCTGTACTAACTCCCTACAGGGACAGTAAACACTTAACACACACACGTAACACAGAAATAAGCATATATCAAATAAGCTTTTACTTCTCTTTCTATTTGTACTCGGTATGCATCCAGATGTTGCAGCAGTTCAGAGGGACAGAGTAGCTGGAGTACTTGACATTCACACCTTACATAGGACTTAAACTTTTAATTTTCTGAAGCTTAGCACACAATAAACTGGGTTCCTTTATTAGGAAGAAACATTTTAATGTGCAAGAACACTTTATTTGAAACTCAAATATATCTGGTGCCCTATTGGAAAGATTTCTTTGTCAGCTCTATGTTTGATCAATTATCAACTTCTGAAAGTAATTCTCACTTTGTTTTGGGAGTTTCACTGTTTTTTCCTCTGCTGCTTGATCTCTTTTTACCCCTGCTCCTGGATCGAGAGGAACTCTGACTTCTGCTCCTACTGCGTGTTCGACTATGACTTCTCGTGCGACTGCGGCCTCTCCTCTTTCTCCCCCTGCTGCGAGACCTCCTCCTCTCTCGACTTCTTGACCTGCCAGACCGGCGCCTTCTCTTGTTTCTGCGGCGATTCTTTTTTCTCTCAGATTCTCCATTTCTCCTGTAAGAATGATCTGGGCTTGGGCTGCCCCTTCTCCTTGACCGGCTGTAATAGTCATCACGATGGCTCGATCTGTTTCTCCTTTCAGAGTTTTTAGACAACTGATTAGTCCGTTCAGGAGAAATACGTATGTCTCTATTGGCCTCCCAAAAATCATTGTTTGGATTTTTGAATACGTGAAGAAAGTTGCAGTGTTTCCCTCTTGGACACTTCTGCCTTTCAAATAAGCCTGCAACAGATTAGGGTTTGCTTTTTTATGAACCAGACCTGTTAAATTTCTTTCTTGATTGTGTACCTACTGGAAAGAAACTTTATTAAACTGAATTTTGCTTCTTCAAAGAAAAACATGCATCTGACCACCTATCAAATTTAATTCATGCAAGATTATTTTTCAATATGTACTCTTCTTGGAATTAACTTTTTAACAGCTATAAAGGTTTTAGCTTAAAATGATTTTCATAAATAATTTTACTACCTTAATCTAAGACTGTAAATATAGATAAGTCAAATGTGATAGTGCTGTTGGTGGTTCAGAAACTGCTATTCCTTTTTAAAGAGATAAATTAGTACTTCCTTAAGATTATTATTTACCAAGCTAAGATCCAAACTTTCTTTTCCAGTCCAAGGTAAATCCACTGGCATGATTGAGACTCTTACATGACATGGTATGAATATGCCCTTTCTTTCCTAGATCTACTCAAGCACGTTAGCATATTTGTCTTCCAAACAGAAAAGAACTGCAACATTAAGCAGAGCTGAAAGCTAGAGGGTAATTCCCTCTTTTTCACTTTCATAAGGACTCTCTCAATAAAACATACTCTCTTTTCCAAGTGTTTATGTGACTCACCGCATATAGCAGTTTTCCACCTTGTCACAGGACAAAATTCACAATGAAGCTGTCTGCCTGCATACCATCGTCCACTGAATAGCGCAAGAGCTGCCTGACAGTCCTTCTCCCTTTAAAAAGTAAAAATCACACACAGCATTTTCATCATACAATTGTTTAAGATGTTGCTTACCAATTTTAGGCTCCCATTACAGTATGAGAATGAATCACCTGGATTATACAAACAGTGTTCACAGTTCTAAAACTTAGTAAGATTACAAGTACTTACGACTGATACTGGACATACACATTTCCTCGCAGGTGAGGCTCATAGTTGCAACTGACCTAAGGGGATGGAAATAGGCAGTTAGTTCAACAGAAGGTTTATGCTATAGAGCAGCTCATGTATGTTGAAATGGCAGCCATTCCGATTTATGACAGCTCATCAGTATGAACTTCCATGTGATTTTCTTCTGAACACTTAGTTTAGCCAAATAAAAGGTTCTGAAGGAAAAAAAGAAAGCCCCTTCTGGCTGATGTTTGACTGTTTCCAGCATTATGCTTTGATTAACATTGGAATTCTGCTTCACTTAGTCCACAGGACAGCTTGTACTCAATTGTCTCTTGCTTGCCTGGGCCAGCCCTACTGTGCAACAGACAAATCCTGCTCTGAAAACAGTTAGTATTCCCAAGTGGAAATGTGGGATTCACTATGGTAAGAGAATCTTTAGAGCAGTTTTGCTTCACAGCATCCCTGTGAGACGAGTTAGAAAAGCTGAAGTTGCTAGCTCTCACTGTACCGTTCTGAAACACCTTTTTTTCATAATAATTGAGCATTCAAAGTATATCTGAAGCTCTCAAAAATACACAATTTTCCTTCTGAAAAGCTTGTTTCTAGTTACAAAGGATTCTGAAATGGGCAGGCCCAAACAGGCTAGAACTCAGTTCTCCGCGGCAGAACTGTGAGCTCAGCGTCTTTTGCCCCCAGGCCTCTTCCAACATCCGCAACAAATGAGGCGAGTGGCTCCTTTTATGACTGAACCCTGACTGACTCACAGAGAATACCTCTCTGTGCACTGGATTAGGCAAGGGCTTCAGACAGGACAAGCAGTTGTATAACTAAATATTACTGAATAAGCAGTCAAACTATTTGAGATAAACAGCATCAACACAAGAACAAGCAAGACGGATTTCGCCGTGGACACTGTTGGGTGGGAAAAGAAGTGTGTTTGTAAGGTTCTACCAGATTCTGGAGTAGCTTCCCAGAAGGAAGAGCAAGAATAAAACCTTGGGCTAGGTTGGAAAAAGAAGTTGTCTGGAAGAGGGGTGTGTATAATCCGATTCTGAATGGTAGAAGAGAGTCAATTCAATCATAGCTAAGACCCTGCAGACAACATGTAATTTCTAAGCATCTCTTATATAGTGAGAATGCCCATGAGAATCATATTACAGTTGCACAATTACTTCAGAAGCTAAGAAATGCCGTACTAAAAGCTCTTACCCTGTTATTAGTTATAGGGACCCAAGTATGCACAGCTTAGCACAGTTGCATATAACAACAACGTTACAAAGTTGAGAATACAAGTTTGATGGTAAGACAGGGTTTCAACTATTGGGAATCTATATCCCATATTCTAGGATAGCACAGAGCGTGCTAATATCCCATGAGTCAAAATACGGAGGGGATATTCCTTTAAACAACTGAAGGTTTCTTACCTATGAAGCTCATTAAACAACTATTGAAAATTCACTTTTTCTACTTTCCACTTGCTTTAAATGCTAATAATCTCAGTTCTGAGGCAGCTGTTCATAGATGGAAACAAAAGGAGAAAAGGCACTGTGTGCCTCCTGGTGACTGCAGGAAAAGCACTCAAGAATGACAAGTAGAAAGGGATGCTGCAGTAGGTTCTGCTACAAGGTTCACCATTCAAGCTGGATACTTTGGCACATCATGGGACTGTTTACACACATCATTCATCTCTGAGGTCTCCATTTACAGGTCCCTCTTCTTCCCACATAAGAAATCATAATATAAATGGGAAAAATTCAGGAAAGAACATTCAGCAAACTGAACACAGAAGCTAAGGATGGATGACAAATCTCAACACCATTTATGTAACTTACCTTTTTATAATTCCTCCCAATGAAATATCTACTACCTTTTCAGTTCATTTTAATTTGATTTTGTTTTATGCAACCAGTCCTAAAATGACATTGTTTGGGTGTATACTCCAAATACATTTTATACCCCCACTACTTCATTCCTTAGGCACAAACACAATAGCCCAGATATATTTATATTGTTTAACAGTCTTGGTGGACCCTGTGGGGCTTATCACAAACTCAATAAAGAAGGGACTGTGAGGTAAGTGGACTGTTGGGCAATATGAGTAACTTGCAACATAAAAGCACAAGCTTTTGTAACTGTTCATGGGAATGGTAGAGAAGATTCACCCAGAGTAAGACAATGCTCTGTAACAGCAGTGACAAGTTTACAGGTGACATGGGAGATGCACAGTTTGCTGTAAGGACGCTGTATAGTTCTCTAATGTACCAGGGATTTACCTAGGGTATGCTGGACAGAATTCCTGCTAAGGCTAGTAAAACATAACTTATGTGGTACATGTTACATATTTAACAAGCCATTACACTCAGATACATACTTTGAATTGAACAACCTTCCCCACATTCTGAAACTCGGGGAGCACGTCCTCATAGAACTCCAGGAACTGCTGGTAGGTCTCCTCATCGCTGTACTCAAGACTCGCATCCGTGTCATAGTCATCTCTCCGACACTGCTCCATGCCAAAAGTAATGAACATCCCTCGGACGAGTAGTGTCTTACTAGATGTTGGATAGTTATGCTTGCGAGAACACCTGGACATTTGTAGTGAAGATAAAAAAGTGAAAAGATCAGCACTTTCAGCAAAAGATGCACTTGTTGAAACTTCAAACACTTGCCGTTTTGAGTAACAGCTAATTGTATCCATTAGTGGAAGACCAACATATTTCAGTTATTAAAACACCTTTGGAAGTGAGTTTGCATATAATCTTAATGGTTTCTGCCATGTATAAATGCATTCTTGTTGAAAAAAGCATGTCTGCAAAAGCTATAGATACCAGTAACATAATAAGAGCTATGGTAGTTTATTTTAGGATACTAGGGTTAAATGTGTTCGCCACTTCTGAAGGGCTTTACGGAAAGACTACTGACAATCTTTTAAGCCATTTTAAAGCAAGTCCCTGCTCTTCTTTTTTCAAAGTGAACAATTTTTACTGAAGTTGTTCTCATCATAGGGGGGAGTGGAGAGTGAGGGGAAGCACATTTAGATGGGAAGTTGGATGAGTAAGACATTGATATTTTTCCACTTTTAAAAAGATGCTTCTTAAAAGTAAGTCTTATCTTAATCTGCATCTTCTTAGCAGCCATAAAAGTATTAGATCTCCCTAACCATCCATCATATTCAGGGTACCTTCCTCAGATGCTGAAATACAGTTCTTCCCCACAAACCTTTAGATTCAGTAAGAACACAGATGTTAGTCTCCATGTTTATTTCACTGTGCTTTATGATCTCTGTTTCAAACACTTCCCCAAGCAAATGGGTCATGCACTCTCCAACATATTTCTTCTTTTCATTACATGATCAGAAAAAGTCAGACTAGTCTACTCTCTTTACCTACCACTGGCAAAGCACAGACAAATTGGAGAGAGGTCAGGTCTCAAAATGGGCAATTACAACCTGGACTTCAGATAGGAAGTTTCTTTCCACATCCAGTCAGTCAGAAATTAACTCTCACTTTCTGGTTGGTACCTTAGACGTCAAAAAAAACAAACAAAAAAACCCCCAAACTCCAAAACCAAAAGTAAAACTGGAGACAATTAATTTGGTTTGGTTTTTTTTGTTTATTTTTTTTTTCACATTTTAGAAGCTGCCTCATTTCACTCTTCTATTTGAATGAGAGAACTCAAAATATTAGACCAAACCAATATTGTCTGTACCCAAAATAAATATAGCACATGACAGAAAAAAAGGAACCCCAAAGAAAATTATTACCCCAAATCCAGGATTACTACAAAACATTAGGGTTTGAATTACTGGGGAAATTAATAATGGTGAACTCAACCAGTTTTGGCTTCTTTAAGACATAGTGAGCTTTGACAAGATTCAACAAGTGTTTTATTGATAACATTGTCTCTCCATTTTTCAGTATGGTGGTCCATTTCAGCTTCCAACCCATTCTTCCAGTCCTTATCCTAGCTCTATCTCAGTCCTTCAATTTATGGGCAACACCAGAGGTTAAAATGACCAGAATATGAAGAAAGCAGGTATGTGAGGAGGAGGAAGGAAGATGAGGGAGAGGTAGCTGAGATCAACAACTACTGGTGAGAAAAGAAGGGCAGAATATGTTGTTTCTCAGTGCTTATTTACAAAGCCTATTCATTGTTCAAAGCAAAACTAATTTTTATCCAATCCATAATTAATCCAAGGAGGTCACCTACATTAAATACCACTGAAACAAAAATACTGCAAAGATTACAAAGAGCCAAACATTTGAAAAGCAAAAATGCTGCCTGCAGTGGGCCCAAGTTTTATTTAGGAATTCAACAAATATTTCAGAATAAAAAAAAAGGACTTGAACCTTCCACAGAGTTGAACTATCGCATAATTATCCACAACATACATCATACTAAAACAAATTACTTCTAGGATAAAAAAGCCTACAATAGATGGACCACACGTTTCAGAGATACAAGTTAGTAAAAGAGCCTTACTAGTTTATGCTGAAGATTCATGTAATAACTATTGGGAGTCTTTCCCTGCTGAGCCATTTTTCCTTCTTGCACAAAAATTCAGAGATTTTCTAGCCAGATGCTGCATTTGGGTCATCATCTTTAATGGTCACCAACGAACCTGTACTCGATGAACCCATTTATACTTTTGGTTTCCAAGTTGTTTCATATGAGAAAATACTTCAGGGACACCTAATTAAACTACTTCCTAATAAAAGCAAAGAATCCTATCCTACTCATGAGTTCCATGTTCATCTACCACAGCCCTCTTTCATCATCTCTTTGAAAGAAGAGTCTAGACTAGTTGGCCACTTCTCTTACAGAAGCTATTCCTCATCTCTGATAATCTTCTTGCCCTTCTCTCTTCTTGCCTTTTATTATACTTCCTTTCCAAGCAGGGCACCCATAACAGTATTTAAAAAATCAAGAATGAATGTATCACACATTTAAACAGTATACAAACAGTAGAAGTTGAGAAGCAGCAGCTTTGTCAACAGTGGAAATGTACCTTAACTTGCTTTAGTCTATTTGAGATTTGATTTTACTTTTTAAAAGATGCAGCATATAAAAATTAGACAAGATAAAAGACAACATCTGACATATCAGGCCTGTACGAATAGCAGAAATCAAATATATTCTCTGTAATTGTATCTGTGCAGCTGTCAGAGCTAAGGAAAAGTCAGTTTGACCAATGTAACCAGAACGCACCATCAATAATATGCCATAACAATAAACAGTTCAATTCCAGCCAGGCAACACTTTTGCTCTTAATGTCTAGTTCCATCATGAATAACGGAACCACATCCAAATACATAAAAGTAATTTATATAGCAATTTTTCTTCAGTTTGCATATGACCTAATGAAGTTGCTTCCCTTTCATCTCTCCAAAACACTTCTATACTGGTGGATATTCAATTGATTACCTGTCTCCAAATCGGCAGGAACCTGTTTTAATATAGAAAGGGCAATTCGCTCTATCTTTCTCTGTTCCTATATTCTCTGGGGGCTCTGGGTTATGCCAGGTCGCACCATTCTCCAGCTATGGAAAGAAACATTAAAATACAAAGAAGTTACAAAAGAAGAAAGAGATATAATGTCAAAATAAAACTACCAATTAAAATCACATGCAATTATGAGCACTGCGTTACCACAAAGCAAACTGAACCTATTTTAAGCATTGGTTTATAAAGCTGCACAGTGCCTTGGGTCTCTGGTGATGGAAACCTCTTTTCTAGATAATTGTTTGGTTTTAAGAACAAGTCTATATTCATTATTTCTTTTTAACAAAAAACAAAACAAAAATCACCAAACTGGAAATTTTCTTTTGCTAAAGGAAAAGCTTCTTAAAATTTTATAACCAAAAGAGTTGCAATAATATTTGCTCCTCAAACAACAATTTCATTTGTCATCTGTGAGCCTTAAAAATATTGGGACAGATTCTTTCCATTCAGGTAAGCCATTACCTACTTCACTCCAGCACCCACTGAGCAGCACTTTATACAGCTGGCAGATAGAATGCTAGGACTATTTACTTATTTGTCTTTGCAACAGCTCAAAGCTCAGTAAGGTTACCACTATCACTTTTTATGCAGCTGGAGAAGGCTAAAATAATAGTAACCTGTCAAAGGGCAGAATTAAAAAAAAAAAAAAAATTCATAGCTATCGCCAGAATTAAAAGCCACCATACTGCTCACTTTGGGCCATTAAGATTTCTATAATTCAAAACTGAATTATCAAGTTGCAAGCGTTGACTGAGTACAAACAAAACACACTTTTTTAAAAGGGAATTTTCATTTTGTTAGTGAAAAGATCTGTAAAGCTATCTAACCTAAGGTCTCGTTTTAAATCAACTGAATACTCTGTTATTTACAAGCATCATTTGACCTTGTTAACAGTTCTGTTCGTAACTCTTGGCCATAATTTTCTTTCAACAAAACAGCACTACCACTTCAACAGTGTCAACATTAAGTAACTGAACCCTGAACTGATACTATAATGAAGTCTCTAACATACCACATTTCTGCCTCTTCCCTTGCAGAACTCGAGCTCTGGGCAGTTAAAAGTTCAGAGCATTTTTCTACCCATATTATGAAATAAAAGAGTTAGACTCCCTACCTAAAAAACTGTTTAAACATAATTTGGATCTGAATGCAACTCCAATGTAGCTATGGCAATCAATGTACAATGGGTTAATTACGTTAAAATTTAATTTTCAGATTCATGCAGTGGTTTAAGCAGAGCAAGAATCTTTACAAGTTTAACCGTATCACAGTGATAAAAAGCCGAATTATTCTTTGAGGCAATATGAAAGATTGAATACATCCTCTCTTAAGATTCAAATGCAGACTGCAGTTTTCTTTACTACACAATGCCAGCTTGAGATCTATGCTCTTCCAAGGCACTGGAGCAGTCAGCTTCTCCCTCCAACACCTTTTTTCTTTCTTTCTTAAGGATCTGCGCCCTCTTCCACTGCCGAATCCTTTTATTTAGAGCCTGCCATCTGCTTAAAAAGACAAGTTTGTCTTGCCACCCAGAAGGACTGACAGATTTATTTAGAATTCCAAGTCACAAATAAACGTCATGCACAGTGGTTTTTTTAACAGCACACAGCAGTATTTCCAGATTAATTTTGACTCTGATCTCCTGAACAGGAATAAGCATGCACAACTGCACTGCCACCAAACAGCCAGAAATATGCTTAATTATGTTCCACCCAGTAAATAATTGTTTACCGCTCATGCAAGCCACTACATATTAAATTTAATCAGGCCATTAGGTTCTTGAGAGCAGATGGACAACATGCTAGGAGGCAAACACCGGATGGCAATTAAATTATTTTTCAGTTCTTTTTCAAAAAATATCTGAGCCTACCTGGCTTTCAGCTTGATCCAGCATCCTCTGCACAGCTGCCTATAAATGGTGCAAACACAGGACTAGTGAAAACCCTGAGGACACGCAAAACATCTGGTTTCTTTAGTTAAGAACCTAATTTACAATACTCAATGATTACACATAATAGAAGTTTGATGGGGTTTGCTTTAAAAACAAAGTTTTACTTTTGCTCCATAGAAATCCATGTACTATGAAGCTCTTAAAGGATACATCAGACAAGACCCTCATGTAGATGATTTTCCAATCTAAATGCCAGACAACTTAAAAAGTTTAATTTTCTTCTTTTGTAAAACTATCATTGACCTACTGAATGCTTAAATATATCTCCTGCTCTAATACTCAGGCTGGTTACAGTTAAGTTCATAATCCTTTAGTTGCACTAAACGTTTTAATACAGAACGTTCCATGTAACACACAGAAAAACACATTGCTTAGCCTCTGTTAATGCAAAACATATAACTGTTAAGAAACTTTAATATCATAAGCTCGCTTTGTCTAGCCCTCCAAATACAGGAAAACAATTAGGATATTCTTTCCTTTCCTTCTGCTAAGTGGGCTGAGCAAAACAATAGCCACGCTCTAAAACTGTCCAGAAATAGTTTTGACAAATTATTCTAGGAAGTTCCAAGAAAAAGAATGACATTTAAACATAGCCAATACAAGAAAATATACCAACATTATTCTAATTCTAAGATAATTAATTACATTTTAAAAGAGGAAGAACAAATAAAAATTAAAGAAAACAATCCAAGATGAGGACCACACTATTAAATGAAAAAAAGCAAAACCACACCAAAAACCCAACCAAACAAAAAACTACCAAACCAGAAAATCTGCTTTCTCATCTTAGGCAGGAAAAAAAAAATATTTTTAAATCAGTAAGTCAGAACTTGAATATACTGCTGTTTCAAGAGACCAGCCACATCAACTGAACAACTTTCCACTGCTGAAACGGGTGGCTCCACTCCCAGATAGATACTCAAGTTTCCCTCTGGGCACCTGTCAATGCCCTCTATGAGCCAGTTTAACTCACTAAACCAGTAAAATAGTAACCCAGAAAAGAACAAACCAAACAAACCAACAACCAAACAAAAAAGAAAGCGGCTTCCATCTAGTTCAGGGAACCAAATTAGCCCACCAAGAGCTTTGGCAAACCCAGACACAAGGAGAGGGGAGGAACAAAATCCCGCTGTTACCATGGTTCAGCTCTCTTGGAACTATATATCTCAACCTTTAATAAAGGATGCCACCACCATTTTCTCTCCCTACTCAGCAAAGAGAGAAATGGACACTTAACAGAAGAGGAAGTAAGACAGGAAATACAACAACTGCTGTTCTTTTTCATACCTCATGCAAGCATTACATAATCAATGACACAACCAACTATTAAATGCGGGAGACAATACTGTTTGCTTGTGTCTCTTCTGCTGCGGCTACCAGACACAGTAGGAAGACACTTCCTAGCAAAATGACTGGAATCTTTTGCAATAGCAGAGAAGCTAAAACGACTGAACACTAGAAAGCTGCAATCACCCTTTACTGGCAGCAGGCCAGTCCTCACGTTGGATTTCTGTACAGGACATCTTACATCCAGGTCACTCAATTTCCAACCTTAAGAAGAATGTATAGTTAACAGAAATGTTATCTATTACTAATGTCAACAGTGTAATTTTTCTTTCTCCATCCAGGGAGCTCTGAAAAAAAAAGATACGTCCTGTTGGATGAGTCAGGTAAAGAAGAGCTGTAACATATCTTTTGATTAAGAATTGTGTTAAGGAACAGCAGCCGTGTAATTCCATATTCCATATCCTCATTGGGCATTTTCTTCAACACTGACTGTTTTCAACTGGGACAGTAAGAAAGGATTATTATCTTTAACCCATGATGCAAAAGTGAACATATCGGAACCTGCATTCACCGTGTGCTTTTATATTTAACTGATGTAAAAAAAAAATCACATACTATGAACAAACAGATGCACTAAAATGAGTTACCCTTCTAGATATATGGATTCACTAGATCCTCTTTAACAGTGAAGAACAGTTTAGCAATTTAGAGAGAATGGAGAGAAGAAGTAACTAATACATTTATACATTTGCTAATTAGATAATTAGAATAAAATCCCTCTTCAATATGCATAGACTTTTGTATCTGATTATGTAAGAGGATATGTAACATGTTTATCCTCCCACTGCCAGGAATCACCTCTCTCTCTCTCTTCTCCTGTTGCTTCTGCTGTGCCACTTCTCTCTCTTTTCTTTGCTGCTCTTCCCATTCTTCTTTGATCTTCCTCTTTATGATAAAAAAAAAGATAAATTGAAAAGTATTTAAGGAAACAAATGCTTTATAATCAGTCAAATTCAAAACTATCATGATGTACTACAACTCCTTGACCATTCATTTTCATCCTGTCATAAACAACTACATCTCTGGACAAAAACCTTTTAAAAGAGTCTTTTTTCCCCCTTCTTAATTTTGCTTTTCTAGAATGGAAGAAAGAAGAGCTTATACTTTCAAACATACCAACATCAAGAAAACTGGGTCTACTACAGAACAGTAGTCTTATTACCAGATGCAACTGTAACACTCAGTTTATACATCACCTCTTCTTCTTCTTGACGTTTTCTTGCAGCCTCTTCTTTTTCTTTCTTAAGCTTGAACTCTTCTTGGGCCTTTTCTTCTCTCAGCAACCACTGCTCATGTAGTTTTTGTCTACAAGGAAACCACGTATTACTTAAATAAAATTTAATGACTACCCACAACTGATGCAATTGTCATGGATACCATTCAAATTTATTAGTTCAGCAATAACTACAGCTTATCTAATCTTCTTTAAAATAGACAATTCCACAGGAATAATTCAGGGTTTAGAGAAAAATTGTGTATACTGAAATAGAAAAAAAGGATTTTATTTTACAGAATATATTGAAACTGTTCAAGTATCAAGATGGAATTGACTACAAATGTATCTACTATATATATGCCATTTTCTAGATTTTTCACCTTTCTTCCTCGAGTTTTTTTTCTTCTTCTTCCTCCTCTTCCTCCAATTCCTCCTCTTCCTCCTCAGACACCGATTCATCTTTTTCTGTAGCTTCTGAGAAAAAACACAAACCAGTGCATCTAAATAACCGGATGTTATAGTCAGCAAACATACACAAAATTATATCCTTTCAAAAAACAAAAAGAAAAAAAAGAAGAAAAAAAGAATCACCACTAGTTCCACTGACAAAACAGAACTCTTCAGTTACCTGAGTCTCTTAGTTTGGCAAGTGCCTGCCGCTTTTTTTTTCGCTTTTCTTTCTTCAGAATAGCTCTGTATTTTTGATGGCTGAAGATGAGAGAGTATTATTTATGTTAAAACAGCCAAAAAAAGGATTCTTAATGTCATACATGCACTCAATTTACATCAACAGTAAAAAACCCCACAAACTGCAAAATTAACAGCTATTCATATGAAACAGTAACTCTACAGGGACACCTGACATGACAATGAAATCTGTCGCTATGCTGTTAGAGCTCCATGTGGACAGCAGTAACAATCACATTTGGACACAACACAGAGTGTCTCATCCTTAGTGAGCTTTGCAGTACTTGGCATTATCACCAACCCCATGAAATCTCCCTTAGTTCCTGAAGCTTGGTCACTGGATAAGATTAAGTAGAAAATTTTGGGGATCTACTATCCTATAATTCTGGCACTACTTTCAGCACATTCTAGTCTTCCTCTTTTTTACAGGGTATAAAATTTTAAGTCTCTTCCCTTCTCTGTTGATATTGTCTACAGGCAGCAGTCTTAACGTGCAGATAACAAAAGCACACTTAACAATCACCACAGATAATGCTTAGGTCTACTCTTCTGCTACTGAAGCTTGACCAGACTCATACTTCCTTGTCCAGCAGTGCTGCAAGGCTGCCTAGAAACAGCACCATGTTTTCATTATGGTTAAAAACCCTCAAAGTATCTGAAAGCCTTTTCACATCAATCCCTTTGCCGTCATTTTCCATTCTAACTCTCTTCTTTCTAGCCTCTAGGAAGGAGGGATTCGGCATTCTGCCATACTAAATACTGATGGGAGATCAAAATCTTCCCATTTCAGCGTATGTAATTTTAAAAGATTCCATAGGTATAACTCAGACAGCCAAAAGCTCACCCACATCTCTCACCCTTCCATTCAGGGTTACTCACATCTTCCTGATCTGCACACCAGTAGTACTCACATCAGTAACACTTTTGTGGTCATCCTGGCAGCAGAATGCTTGCCCTCAAAGACCAATGCCTTACTGCAGGCTTTGCTCACATCTGAGCCTTCTACCTTTGATCAATCATAGCAACTCCTCCTGCAACACCACCTGCCTGAAACAAATCTCATCTGCTCAGCAGGTGCCAAGGGCAGACAACCCAGGACACCTCCCCAGCTCCCAGACTTTCTTAGGTGCTCCTGAAGCCCAAGAACAGAAGAGAGAGAGCAACTCTCCTCGCTGCCAGGCCACAGAGCACACGAGGACATGGGCAAACAGCTCAAGTGCAAGGAGCCACTCCCGAGCTAGGGCTCGCCTCCCGCTCAGGCCACTCCAGAACGGGGGGACTACAAGCGCTGCCAAAGACTCACAGGCCTACACCGGGGCTCCCGTCAGCTGCGGAGGGGGCCGGATGGGGCTCAGCCCAGGCACGCACACGCCAGCGGCCTCCCCC
>NW_010142332.1:0-301 GCF_000699245.1 Pterocles gutturalis | reverse complement strand
GGCGCTGCCGAGGCGTTTGCAATGAGTGTTTCCCTTTTTGGCATTCCTCCTTGGAGTCTTTTGTGGCCTCCCTTTAGAGGAGCTCTGTTGCCTTTCTGCCTCAGCGCCTCTGGCAAGGCGTCTGCGCTTGGCATTCCTTTCCGAGCCATTGCCTTTCAAAGCTTTGTTTGACAAGGTGCTGGGGCTCTCTGCTCTTTTGGAGCCGGGGGATTTGAGCTCTGCAGCTTTACAGGGCTCCGTCCTCCCTCCTTGACGCAAACTTTTCCCGTCCAGGTTGAACCCTTTGGCGTAACACCACAGC
>NW_010142331.1:0-5553 GCF_000699245.1 Pterocles gutturalis | reverse complement strand
AAGGCATTTATTTTCAGCTTAATACCTGTTTAGTGTGTTTAAAAATCCCACTTCAGACAGTTCAGGCACAATTTATGTCTTAGCTGTTGTGATAACAGGTGGTTTTAAAGTCTACACTTCTTTTTAACTTAACCAGTTTAACCAGTCCTGAAGTTCTGGTCTTCTGAGATAAAAATTTGCAATGTGCTAGCTGCAATCCCTCTAGAAAGTACACTTTTCAAATATACATTTATGCGGCCTTATTTACAAACTCACAGAGCTTTCACTCAGGGAGAGAAAGCATCCTCCTTATCTGCTTGAGGAAATCAGTGGTTTGGCCCCTATGAAGCATATTTTGAGAAAGTGCCAGGTGCAACACACAGTTTGCAGTTCCCCATTAGCTCCCAACAGTTACTGAGGCTTTGTCCTACTCCTTGCAATTCTGACTTCACAGGCTTGAAGGAAAACTTGGCAACAATGCTTCTTTTATGCATGCTAAAAATTGACTGACCTCAATGCTGGAATAGGAATTTTCATCCAGCTTTGAAAAACTACCATGAAACTCTGCAAGACACATTAAAAAACATATTGGCAAAATAATGGTTGATTATAATGGGAAAAAAATTAGTATCTTTTCTATTCTACACAAAAAAATCTTGGCCTCCAGCACACCGGTAATTTCACTACACTGTATTACTCCCAGCTGCTGTGAAGCAATACGTCATGCTAATGGACTGGTTTGCAATATAGCTGCGTATCAAGCCTAAAGCATTTTTTATGGCAACCTAGAGAAAGACTGGGTATTTTTCCCTTTACTTAGTATAATACCAAATTATACACAGTTTGATGGGCACTGTTAGTCTTGCAACAAAAAAGCATAAACACACTGTCTTGGCACCACAAGATTGTTTCAGTACAATTTTTTCCCTAGCACTACTACGGACTTTTATCAAACTTCTAAATACCCTCTGGAATATTCAACGTACAAAGCTCAGATCAAAAGGTTTTTCAAATGACAAAACTGGATACTGAGTTTGTGGAGCCCATTTTCCTCCCCCGCCCTGCTGCTCTACATGAGTCAGAGCAAGGGAGAATTCCCACGTCCAGTGAACAGTGCCCATTCTGTTATATCTTCTATTCAGTCCACAGAATAAAAACGCAAATGGATCCACTTTTCACAAGAGGTCAATTGCAGTAACTGTATCTTTATTAAGGAGGTTACACAGGTTGGAAAGGTCCACATTCTCTCTGATATACATGCTAAGAAGTGCTCCGTGGGTAAATGGTATTACTGACAGAAACCGTACAAGATTTGATTTCAGCACAACTTGCTAATTCAAAGCCGTACACTGAGTATGCCCCACATGCAGATTGGAAGCCAAAGCCTTGATAAATAAAGCAGATGTCTCTTAGACAGAACCAATAAGGAATTAAGTTTTAAATCTATGAAATAACACGTGTTCCCATTTCACAGACTAAAAACCATAGACACCAAAAGGCTTAAGTGTCCTGTCTAAGACACACAGGAAGACCGTGGCAAAATTGAAAACACAAAAATCATGCTTCCTCCCTCAAAGGATTTCTTTTTATCCTATTCATTACCACAGTATAGGTGATTATCTGCCTTAAAATTACTTTCCTACTACTACATGATCATAACTCCTGCTACAGAGCACCTGTGAACCATGACAAACTGTGAGGACAGCAGGAGGCAAGGCATGAGTAGAAGTCAAATTGTCAACTTCTGTGACTGTAAACTCATTATAAACATTCTGTTCACACAACTGTTAAATGGCTAACTAAACAGCATAATGCAGCAGCACTAGCTTAATGCATTCTGTCTCTTTGAGCCTGGCTGCTCATTCTCATTACTTCAATGCAACACTGTCTTAGTTATGTTGACATACTTTTTTCTCGAGTTGACAATATGAACCAGATCAGACTAAAAAAATAAAAAAATCCATCAAAAAGGTTGTTTGGTTGTTTTCAAAATTGAATCAACTCCCTTGTACTCTTACAGATTTTCCCTTATGCCAGTTTTAAGCATGGAGAATCATACTGTGAACAGAACACAGGTTTAAAAAGAGGCTGAAAATACATTTTTATATCTGGAATATTCTGCAGCTTCTCACAAAAAGTTGGGCAATCAAAACTGCAAAAGCAATATGGTACAGAATGAATCCCACTATACCTTAAGTCAATATTGCCACCACTTGTTATGTTGTGAAAATGTGATCAAAATTATCAGAAATTCAGCCAAGTGCTTAAAGGCTAATAGAATATGCACCTTTAAAACTAGCACTTGGAAAGTATTATGGAGAGCACACAGATTCTAGTTTGTCCCCCCTGTAACTACGATGTCACAGTTTCATGAACTGTGCTACTTTTTGGGCTTCAGTATCAAAGGGAATAACGATTCCCAGTTGGTATGAATAACAGCAACCTGACTGAAGTCAATAAAGCACTACTGATTTACAACAGCTAAGAATCTAGGGCTCAAATTTAACATATGCAAAACAGGTAAGTGATGCCTTTCCCCAAGCCATGTGCAACATTTACTGAAACAAAAAGTTATTTTGGACAAGGACTTTCTTCTGAAATGTATTTCACTATTGCCTTCTTCCCAAGGTTCCTGTGTTCACACTGAGACCTCTAGGCACTTCTGTGTGGGTACACAAATGTGTATATTTGCTTTAAGTAAGCTAAGCAAACAGATTCATCTAAATTTTTGACGAATAGGATTCACTTCCTAGTAGAAAAAGCATAAACCATACACTGCAATAAATCATGAAACAAAGAAGTCTGAGGGCTTATTTTTAAAGTTAGAATTACCCATGAATCTTAAAATAAAAAGGGGGAAAAAGCATGAAAAACATAACAAATGAGGACAGACTTTCATGCAAGCTTAGATTTGTTCCCACTTTCACATCTGCATCAGAATTACTTATTCTACGGCAATTTCTTATTCTTGAATAAGGTACTGCACATTATGAAGACTTCTTCATGATCTTTAACATAAATACGTGTAGTCTCTTTTTTTTTTTGCATACGTCTTTAATTGCTGTCTTATCTGATCAACAGGGTGTGGTGCAACCCAACATCCTCACCAACTGCAACCACCTTCAAACCATGAAAACACATCTCTGAACTGTGTTTCTGATAATAACAAGCCCAGACATCTTCATCTGTACAGAGAGAATACTATAGACAATGCAAAAAAGATTTGTTGCTAGGAAAATTAGTTACTCGATTTAATTATTAAAAAGTTCAGTGCAACTTACGTACACACATTCACATACGACTTCTACCAACATAAACACTCTTGAGACAAACATTAGCAGAACTTTAACACAAAGATTTGTGAATTATCAGCTGTTTATCATTTGACAATATAAGCATAGATTTGAAGTAATTTTTCAGTAGTATAAAAGCAGAATATGTCATCTAGGAAGGGATGTACTAGAAATGTGTGCCACCTGCACAAAAACTCCATTTAGCTTACTGAACTCTCACTCATACTTTCAAGAACTGATAGAAAATGGAGGAAGAAAAGATGATGATTGAACTGGTCTATGCCCAAAGATGAAAAGTATAAGAATGCTGTTAAGGTTGATTAGATTCCTTCTCTCACTTGGAATTAAGCAAAACATAACCTTTTTCCAAGAACATAGTGACACAGCTTCAGTTACTAGGCTAAATAATTTCTGTTACTTTATGGCACTCCCTTCAAATCATCCTTGAAGACTATTAAACTAATATATTAATGGAATAATTGTATTTATTTTGGAGAGCGTTTCTCTATATTTAACAAAATCATATGTTAACACATTACGGAACTTCTGATGCAAGCATGCATATCTCATGTAAGCATAAGCTGCACTGCTTACACTAAAAAATAAGAAAAATTTCTACTCTTAGTAAAGTGGCACCAAGTCCCAGAAGGATCTGAACCCAAAACAGCCACAACATTACTACTCTTGCCAACTTCAGGCAAAAGCTGGCTGGAGGCCCTCATTCTTCCCAGCATTTTCAGATGGAGGGACAAGTAATCCTGTGCATGTGTGTATGAAAAATTTGCCCAGATGATGGGCTAGCCACAATGCCAATATCAAGGTCATTAAAGACATTGCATATGGGAAGGTCATTTTGCTAGGAACAGACCAATTACCAGTGAGCATATATAATGACTATTCATGATGTCAAAGCAGCTTGCCACACCGCTTTCATCTGACAACAGACAAATGCCTACAGAAGAACGCTGCAGCTGTCAAGGGAATATTTGATTCAATGTATGTATCTTGGAATGGCTTCTGTAGGCAGTCTGGCCCCTGTCCTGAGGTACTGGAGAGGATAATTCCACAAAATGACAATGTCTGAGACCACAAAAATTCAAATCATAGCCTTGATACTACAAGAATCCTAGTTGATTTCAGCTGTTACAACAGAAAGAACCAGTTATTATACACAAATGTCTTACTGACCAAAATACAGAATTTTTTTCTTCCTTTTCCCTCAGCACTGTTTATCCCATAACTCTTTAAAGGAAAAAATGCATGCAGGCTGTTGAACAAAGACACACATCTAGAATTCTCTGCCTCCCAGTGCTGCAGTACAGACAAAGGCTTCTTTACTCTGACTGCAACCTTAAGACAGAAGCACACAAAGCAACAGAGTCATCCAGCTCCTGTGAAACAGCTCCAATCAAACTGGAGCAGATTAACAAATCACAGAAGATTAAAAAAAAAAGCTACATTCTGAGGCATAACAGCATTTAAATCAACTAATTCTTGAAACCGTAAGATTATTTTTTTCCTCAAGAATGGATTTTGACCAAATCCTATATTCAATTCATACCAAGGCTAATACGTTGCTCACGTAACACATAGCAAGTCACACAAAGATATGTAGCAATTGTTTAATCTTCAGTGGAAAGTCCAGACAATAGTTAACCATACAAACAAATTACTTAACATTTTCCTTCGGATCTATTGCATTTCCATTTTCAGAGTGGTTAACATTTGCGTATCATTTCAGGAACACATGGTTATGGTCGGGACATCCAGAGTCTGGATCCCTTAAAGTAAAAATGTGGACCTTAATGTTCTAAGTCACTCAATTCAACCAGACCAATACATTTTCAGTGTCAGGAGGATGGAGCCAGGCTCTTCTCTGTGACATCCAGTGATAGGACAAGGGGCAATGGGTTCAAGCCGGAACATAGGAGGTTCCACTTGAATATGAGGAAAAACTTCTTCACAGTGAGGGTGACAGAGCACTGGAACAGGCTGCCCAGAGAGGTTGTGGAGTCTCTTTCTCTGGAGACATTCAAAGCCCGCCTGGATGCGTTCCTGTGTGATCTGATCTAGGTGTTCCTGCTCCGGCAGGGGGATTGGACTAGATGATCTTTCGAGGTCCCTTCCAATCTCTAACATTCTGTGATTCTGTGATTTTCCTTCCCCTGTAGATGATCCAACTGAGGTAATTTAGACAACTAGAGCTGGAAAACTTATGCTCAGCTAAATGAATCATGAGTCTACAGAATCACAGAATGACAGAATGGCTTGGGTTGGAAGG
>NW_010142330.1:0-218 GCF_000699245.1 Pterocles gutturalis | reverse complement strand
GTCGCTTGTAGGTTTGGGGGTGTTTTTCTGCCCTTCACACGCTTCTGGCGGGGGCTGAAGTGCGCCTGGGTAGCGGGAAGAGGGTCCGGCTGCTCAGGAGAGCTCTGAGACCATTGCCCCCTTCTTCGAGGAGGTCCCGGGCAGGACTGGGAGCTTCAGACAGAAGGGGATGTGCATCCCCCGAGCAAGAACGCTGGGTACCCATCCTCCTTGTCTTC
>NW_010142329.1:6119-6468 GCF_000699245.1 Pterocles gutturalis | reverse complement strand
AGCAATAATCATCTCCTTTGCTCCTGCTCACTCCTGGAGACAGAGCCGATCAGGGTTTGAATCCGACACTGTTTAATTTAAAGTCTTATCAATAGACTCTTTTTTCCAAAATAAGAGTTTTCCAATCACACTTCTTTTTTTTAAATGTATTTTGTGGAAATTCTTCCTGTGGATGTTTTGTTTCTGTGTGTTGCGATCGGGTGTTGTTGTACTGTCGAGCTCGAGAAATTCTGTTTACTGGAATAAACCTTCCTGACTTCACTTGTCCCATTTAAGGCTAAATCCTTCCAAAGCCCCAGGATGTACGGGGAGGCTCATCGATGTCTCGCTGTGCTGTCGGGGCTGGGGG
>NW_010142329.1:5483-5920 GCF_000699245.1 Pterocles gutturalis | reverse complement strand
GGCACCTCCGCTGGGGGCAGCCAAAATGTACCCCCAGCTTCTTTGCGGGCTTCGGGGTGAGCCAGAGCCCCCCAGCGTTGCATCCTGGGCTGGGGGAAGGCAGGGGGTGATCGGTGGGGAGAGGGTTGCTGGAATTGCTGGATCTGAGCCCTGTCTGGGGAGCAGAGCAGAGGAGAGCCGGGCAGAGGTGTTCTGGGATGGGGTTGGTGATGGTGCAGCAGCTGGACGGGCTGGGGGGGCACAGCACGGTGGGGCCAGGATGCCCTGCCTGCGTCCCGGGGTTATTTTTAAGCCCGTGCAGGGCAGTTTATACACGGCCAAGATGAACCCTGCTGCTGCAGCAGGTGAGTGTGGGGGGCACGCTGGGCCTGGGGGGCTCAGCAGGGCAGGGCTGGTGGCACCATGGCTGCATGAGGAGGGTGGGATGGTGGCTTCCC
>NW_010142329.1:0-5427 GCF_000699245.1 Pterocles gutturalis | reverse complement strand
GCCCCTGCCTCAGCCTGGCATCTCTGCTCCCTCCTTCCGCACGCTCTTTGTTTCACGCCCCAAAGCCCAGACAAGCCTCTACCCGAGTCGTCACAGAGGTCTGCAGCTCAAATACCAACCAGGTGACAAAGTGCCACCAGATCTGCAGGGGACACTCTGGCTGTCACTCCCCCTGGAAGCTGGGGGAGCCTGTTTCAACCTGCCTCATCCTCCAAAATCGTGTCCTTTGTGGCAGCACTGCTGAGTGGAGGTGAGCCCCTGTCCCCTCCTGCCCCACCCTCACCCCTTGGGGACAGCACAGACTCCCTGCCTGGGATGGGGGGCAATGCCGTGGGCTGGGGTGCCCGTGTGAGGCAGGAGTGGGGGCACCTAGAGCGTCCTAGGAGCTTCTTTGCATCTTTGCCTGGTCAGAGCAGCCTGGGGACTGGTTCCCAGTGGGAACTCCAGCTGAGCGCTGCTGGGACACCCCCAGCCCAGGGGAGGGCTGTGGCTTCGGGACAGACCCAACTTTGTTTCGGGTTGCCAGGGTGAAGACTTTTCCCAGCTGCCCATGGAGGTGGGGGAGCGTGCCGGTGTTGCTGGGGGACTGGGGATGCCAAGCGGGGCGTTCACTGCCTCCGGAGCAACCGGCTGGGCACTGGGAACCATGGCGGGGCCGGGGAGGGGGGCTGTACGGACTTTTCCCATTTTGGTCACTTTTTAGGGGAGCAAATCCCACCCCCTTGACATCGCTCCTGCCAGTCCAACCTTCTCTGGCAGAGGGACGAAATGCTCCATGGAAGGAGCACAGAGCCAGCAGCTCACCCAGCAGGTTCTGCAAATCTCACTCTGGGGGGGCAGAATCCATTCCTGCCTGCAGCAGGTGATGAAGAGCACGAGGATTAGTAGCCCCTGTCATGGTAATCCCAGCTGGAAGTAAAGCCACCCTTCCCTTTATTACTGCACAAAGCTTTTGCTACAACTAAATCCCTGCTAAATACTTGTTGTTTAAAATACCATGATACACTGTTCCCACGCTTAGTTTTAATATTAGTCACGGGAATGATGTATTTAAATGAACTAAAATTGGAAAATTTAAACCCCCAGGCCCTAAAAATACAGGCACAGGAACACTAAAAATTCCACAGTCTACCAATCCTCCGATAAAAACATCCTTGGGCAAATCTGAAAGCAATTACCTGATACTGCAACAAACAGTTTCTGGTCTAGAATTAGCCATTACGGCTGCTATCACAGTGGGAAAAATGCAGGAGTGTCAGTTATCCTCCTTACCTTCTGTCCTCTCCTCTTAGCAAACTTCCCTGGTGCCGGGAACACACTGCGTGGGGCAGGAAAGGTCAAGCTAAATAACTGCATTAAAAAGTCTGTCCAGTGGGAGTCAGCCGAGTGCCTCTCCTTCAGCAATTCATCTTGGATATATCACAGTGGAGGCCGGCTGGCTAAGTCCTGCCCTAAGTATACCTGCCCCCAGTAAGAGATGTTCCTCCCCCCTTCATCTTACTGGAGAGCAGCAAACGGAGCCTCCAGGCTCAGCAGAGCAAGTCCCGAGCTCCCCAAAGAAGGGGCTCACTGTTCTGTTTCCTTTCACTTGTGTTCTCCCCCTCCTTGCTCTCATAAAAGCAGCCTGATACAATGAAGCACAATATCCCGTTGCTGACGGCCTGAGGTTTCCAGGTCCAAAGCTCACCCTGATCTCAGCAAGGGGTTTTGCCCCAGCAGCCTCCTGCAGCTGCCAGTTCCCCCTGTTACACAGCCAGTGTTTCAAGGCTCTGCTTGAGTCTCAGTCAGCTGATTTTGGTAATTTTCATCAAGTTTACTTGCCCTTTGGTTGTGCTCACCCACACCTGGGCCTCCCACTCCCAGGACCCAGCGGTGCCCCCCTGCAACCCACCACAGCCCAGAAAATGGGGTTCAAGGAGTCTTTGGTGTCCTTCACAGCTTCTAACCACCCTGTCAGCAGCCACAGTGACCAGCAAGCCCCACTGCTCCCAGATGGCTATGGGGAAACCTCAGACTTTTGTCAGTTTTTTTATTCAAGAGAAAATAGACTGAGCTACCAGCGCACTAAGACTGCCTCTGTTGAACTGAAGAATCCTGCTCCAAGGGCAGCAGAAAAAGGAAGAGTGGGTCCTCCTTGTCCAGACACTGGTGGTACGAGGAACCAATTAACTGCTGGTGATTTTAGGCTCTGCTGGAACAGCATGTTAAGGTTATAGTGACTCCTAGTCCAGCCTGTGAATTAGTGGCTGTTCTCCAGGCCCCTCTTCCAGGCAGTATTCCTGACTGGTGCAACCAGGTGCAAAGTTGAAAAGATGACAAAGTAACCAAAGGAGAGAGATCAAAACAGTCAAGAGCAGCTGTGGCTCACTGCGTCCAGCTCCTCCCTGGAAACCACACCTGTGTCTGGATGTGTCTGTCAGGTCTCCTGCACCCCAGCTGGCAGCTTTAGTTCAGTGTAGCTCTTCTCCTTCATGTGGTTTGTCTCTTCTAGGAGCCATCGTCTCTCCTCGTCACTGACATCCAGCCTCAGTGTCACCTCTTGGAAAACGCTGTTCAGAGCAATCTGCATCGTACGGAGGAAAAGCAGCTCAGTCCCGGTCACAGGACAAACATTGCTTCATGTCTGGGTAGAGAGAGGATGGGCTGTTACCGCACCTCCTTAAAATGAAGCTTTTTGAACATGCAGATACTGGCTTCATTGTCCTGACCAATCTTAGCTTCAAATTTGGTGATCCCCAGGTTTCTCACTCCTGCAGAAGAAACCAGAAAGAGAAGCACTCTTATTACCTGCTCAGCTGCCACTTCTATGAACGCACAAGACTCCAATTTCTGGGGCAGATGGATCCCTTACTACCCTGTCAGTATCACTAGGAATATGTGCTTCCAGATCACATCCCACCTCTACTCCCATTCCCATGCATCGAGTCACCCTTACCATAAGACATCATCATCAGAGTTGCCTCCTTGCCAAACCCTCTGCCGCGGTAGCTAGGCTCTGAAAGAGACAGCCACAGAAGTCAGCATCCAGTTACGAGAGACAAACCAGCCATGCTGGGTACTCTTCAGAAGAGACCGTGACCCAGACCAGCAAAAGAGGCTGATCAGGACGTAATGGCCACCGTAAAGCAAGGAGAATAAAAAGCTACTGTACGTAACGTCTGTCTGCAGCAGGCTTTAGCCGCAGTGACAAAGTCCCAAGCTAGGAAGCAGCACTTGACCTGCAATCATAATTTCAATCTCGCCCAAAGCTGGATCCTCAGCATCAGTGAGGAAGAGATTCACGTCCCCCACCATGCAGTCCTCATCCGCACATGCCTGCCCAGACCACCGCTCCGTGTCCAGCACAATGAAGGTGCACTCTGGGGAAAACAAAGTAGCAGCATTTTCAGGGCATGCTGAGAATTAGGCATAAATTACTGAAGGATGAAATTAAAGGCATGCAGTGGACAGGAACAACAGTTTCCACGTTAACAGTGAGGAAGAGCTAATAATTAGGCCTCCCACGCCAAGTGTGCCTGCTCCCATCTCTACAAATATAAGAAATAGACTGGAAAAAAACATTGTGAGGGTGACATAGACACCCAGACTAGAAACAGCCTATTTTAGGAACAGGAAAACTTTCACCCCATGACTGAGGTCTCTCTGTCTCACTCTGCAGCAAGTTTGGGCAAAGAATTGTTTGGTGCACAAGAGACTGAGACCAAGTGATGCATCTTGTTCCTATTATTGCTGCTTTCAGTACGGCTTTTAACGCCAGCTAAGACAAACGCTCCAGACTGAGGTCTTTGGCAGCCTCAGTATTTTGCAGCTCGCTACATTTCGGCCAGGCTTTTATGGGCAGTGACTCGTGACCTACAGGAGAGCCAGGGAACCCATTCAGTCAACACACCTCAATCAGGTAATTATAAAGTCATTCGATTTCTCAAAGAAAAATATAGCCCCCTTCCACATTTTTACGATGATCAGACCTGGGGAGTGTTGACTGTGCAGCAGCAGCTCAGCAGATAATGCTGCAGGAAGTAAATCACTGTGATCTTTGAAAAACTGCACAGAAAGGCCACCAACAGCCCTGGACATTCTCTGCTTCCCTGAGCATATACCAGCTATAAACAAAAAGCCACTTTGAAGCTACTGTTATAGGAGGTCTCACATTTCGTCTGCTTCAGCAAGTAAAGCCCACTCACTGGGTGCCCTCAGCCCACTGTGGGTTCTTCACAGGCCAGAAGGAACCTGCTCACCACTCCCACCCACCCTTAGAAAATGTTTAAGGTCCTCACTGTCTGCGTCCTCCCGCCAGCTGCGCTGCATCTCATATTCCTGCTCCAGGCTGAGTGGTTCAGAGGCGGTCAGGCGCTGCAGCTCCTCCGACTGCATCCACTCATGGTACCTGACAATGGGACCCAGAACCAGATCACTGCCTGAGCTACTGCATCGCAGTTTGATTTCCACCTGTCATAAACCAGTTCTGGAAGTACTAGCCTGGCATTCATGGCAACTTAGAATTATCCACAAGCCCCTCCACCTTATCTCACACAGGAATTGTTGTTCTTCATGGAAATTTAGCAAGTTTGTCCCTCCTGTAGCTTTGGCTGAAGAGTGCCTGATGCAAACTTGATGTTTTTAAAACTCCTGAGCATTGAGTTCCAGCACATTTCACCCCAGCTGAGATTGATAGAGCATCTCCTGGACACTGACAAATTGACTAATACTGGCACCTTTGTGCTGAGGCTGCAGCTGCCCAGGCCAGCACTTTACAAACTGCCTGCATGCCTGCTTCCAATTTATCAGACATCCATCTGGCTTTACACATTGAAGTTTTGCTCTTCCCTGTCATTAGGGAACGACATCAATAAACAAGAGAACTCCTGGCAGTTCACTCACAGACAGGTATTTCCCTTTCTGTGGATACACAGTAATGGAGATGAAGTTCTTTTTGTCAACAGACCTGGTAAAGAGCAGAGACCTGCCAGGGATGTCTGCTGCAGAGCACAGAAGGAAAAACTGACTGCCTTTCCACGTGCTCTTTCTGCTGTGCAGTTCCCAGGGGGAAGAGGGCCCTGCAGCTGCCAAGTCAGCACCCTTTCCGAATAGCACACTCCCTTAAAATAGAGAAGTGAAATCAGACAGCGTAAAGAGTATCAGAGGAGGACACAAGCCACGTACCGGGGCACGTGTGCAGAAGTGTACGGAACCAGGGTCACCCTCTTTCCTTGCAGCACAGTGTTCTGGTTAATCTTCATGGCCTCTGCAGGGGGAGAGACCCAACAAGAGACCCAACCCCCCACTCTGTGTCTCCAGTGGGACCAAGAGATGGGGCAGCAACCCCTGGAGCCCTTTGTGAGCCAGTGGCAGCTACTCCCACTATGTGGACAAGGCCCCAGCTCATACCAATCCCCCACACAGCAACCTTCCCGCCTCCTCCCTCCT
>NW_010142328.1:1013-1236 GCF_000699245.1 Pterocles gutturalis | reverse complement strand
CCCCACGCACATCCCCGGCGGAGCGCCCCAGCCGGAGACACCTCCCGGCAAAGGAAACCGATAGCGCACCGCTCGGAGCGGAGGGAAGGCTGACTACCTGCCGCCCAGGCTGGGACCTGCCTCCCGCTCCGCGGTTCACCCCAAGCGGGAACGGAAAATAGCGGCCCCGTCTGAAACACCCCGGGAGGGGAGTGTCCAGCCCAGGGGTCCCCCCCGCCGCCCT
>NW_010142328.1:682-960 GCF_000699245.1 Pterocles gutturalis | reverse complement strand
GGGAGCGCTTCTGCCCCGCGGAACGGTCGCGATCTGCCACCGCGCAATTTCAGCCGAGCCCAAACCCGCGCACGAGCCCCCGGGGTTAACGGTGCGGAGCTCGGAGCGGCGCGTCGTAGGTGGGAGCTACGCTTCCAGATCATTTTAAAGGTCACGGGGGAGGAGGGGGGGAAAAACTGTGAATGTCAAAGTTGTGCTGCAGCTACTTACATGTCGGTGCCAGAGCAGGGTGGTGGCTAGTTAGCGGTTTGATTGGCCGGCTAAAAAGCAAGACCCCC
>NW_010142327.1:43476-77850 GCF_000699245.1 Pterocles gutturalis | reverse complement strand
CCAGGCCCACATGGCTTGAGATCACAAAAATTAATGCTATATGTTGGCTTATTTTTGTTATTTAATATTGTAATTAAGTAAAATCAAGAAACCAAAAATGGGGGTACTACCACTGAAAGAAGCAGTCACAAGATCCATGTTGTGCCTATCATATATCGTTTAGCTCTTCTGTTTTCATTCAGGTCAAGAAGCTTGCCAAAGAAAGAAAATGTCTGAGCTTGTTGTGACTGTAATCAACAGGATCAGTTAACATGTCAAGCTGCAAGTGTAAAGAATAAAATTTTTATTTAAACTCAAATAGATATTTCTTTTCCTGTTTTGTACAAGCTTGGGCTATAATTTGTCTTTTATTCCCCTCCATATTTCCATGAGTTTTTGGAGCAAAGTCTTCTAAGTCTGATGTAGTAGCATTATATGTTTAGCTTAACTTTTTTTTCCATGTAAAACATCAGACTACAAGGAAAATGTAAGATCACTGCAATTTTTCAGACAAGGATGTCAGTTATGTGCATTGCTTCCATCTTCTTCACTATCTGGTATCGAAAAAGAGTCTGTGTCATAGCAGGTTTCATTTCAGATAATAAGGGAAGTTAATAATTAGCTGGTGCTCCTGGATTCGCTGAATCCAACCTTTGTTAAGCAGCAGTTTCCTGTATATTAATAGATTTGAAATTATTCAGGAAATTACTTGAAAATGACAGAGTCATTGAACATTATTTTAATGTCAAATGACTCGAACAATTCTGTCAAAGCCATCCAGAACACAGAAGTCAACACTGCACTGCAGCATGGCAGCTGATGTGCCTCAGGAGCTGAGGACAGTCAACTCCAGTCTGAAATAACTTATAACTGCCAAAGATAAAATGAACCACAGCAAGAAAATAATCTTTAAAAAAGCTATAATAATATGATTAGTATATCTTAATGTTTTTTTTCAAATTCTGCCCAGGTTCAAGTGTGGTAGAGGAGTGATCCGGCTGCTACGTTTACGGCCATACTCAAATCAGCTGGTGGAAAGGATTCCTCTCTTTTATATGCAGACAGGCTTTCTGCAGGAGTATTCAACGAGTATTCACAAGTCTTATTCATGTCCTATAATAAGGTGAAAAAAAAATGGTTAGCCATCAAAATAAATTATTGAGTGATACTAACAATATCAAATATCCCAGCACAATGCCTGTTCCTGCAGACTTACATAAAATGCAGCTTACATTTCAAATTTACTGATTTATAGCAGCTGAGGAACCAGTTTGTCAACTTCAATATTAAATTCTGCTCTATGAGTTAACCACTGATTAACTCTGAAGAAGTAGGAAATGTAACAGCCTAATTTGCCAACATGTGGATTTCATCTTCTGAAAAACTTAATCTACTGTGACTCTTTTGCAATGAAAAATAGCATAAATAGAAACCCAGACAGTGAATCCATAGATTTAACCAGCTGTCCAAGTAGTATCACCCATATTTCAAATCACTTTTCCTAAACTGGAAGAGAAAACAAACAGGCTTGTACGGAATAAAAAGCATATGCTTCTTGAGTCACATTTCACAAGGTAAAAACTATTGTACTCTCATTCATACATGTTTATTAAAAGTTGTCTTTCAAAATTTTTGACTTTACATAGATTATATCAGAGAAAGCTTTTTTTATTAAGCATCTTTTTTCTGATATACCTGGCCATAGAATTCAGGATGTGTGTAGTTCAGCCTTCATCATTTAAATAGACAAATTGCTGATATCTTGAAAGTTTTTATCACTTCAGCAGTTCACTTGCAACAGTAGTTGCAGCTGGATGATTGGTACAAGGACATTACCGTTGGCCTGAAACACAAACATACAGAATCGCATAGGCTTGTGCGACAGGTAGTAATTTACTTGTGAAACTGGGCAGTCTTCCTAAACCTAGGAGATAGATCCTAAATACTGGCAATGTGGAGGAAATGATGTGATTTTTGCCCAGACTCATTTCTTTGTTCACAAGTGGTAGAGTTTTGTTACTCTAATGTCTTTTATTAGCCTTAAGTTTGTCTTCAGAATAGGAAGTAAGAAAGAATGCAGTTGTCCATTCTATGAAACTTTAAAACACTATTTAGCTTTGTCTGAAATTCTGCCTAGCTTTGGAGACTCATTTTCAATGGTCTGTAATTAAATAAAAAGTTTTTGCTGCAATGTATTATAACTATGTGATACCATGGTACATTTACATATCATTGTTTTACATATTATTTATAACGCACTCTGGTAATCAATTTGAATTCTGCATTTTCCTTTGCTCTCCTCCCAGTTGTTTTGCATGTTTAAAAATAAGCAGCATGTATACATCTCAAAACAGCTGCTGAACTTATGAAGACCGGGGCTACTACAATTGTAGCATTTTTTCATTCCAAGCAGATACTGTACGCAGAGTTGAAGGAAAACAGATTAAGTTACTGGAACATGTGCAAAAGATCTATTATACCCAGCATCTGTACCAATATAAAAAAAATACAGATGCCTAGATTTGCAGTTGGTGAAAACTGGCATAGCTGATGAGAATTCATCTGTCTTGAACAATTTCTTTGTAGCATAACTTTGGACATTCAGTTTGCTTGATTTCTGAAGCAACTGTTTTAAATACACCTTCTTTTGTATCAACTGGTGCTCACAGACCTGGGCAGTCCCAATAGAACTGAAGCAACATGTCTAAAAGCCAAAAAGATCCTGGGCAGGGAGACCTGTACCAGTGACTCACCATAGGATCCCTTGGGCAAGCTACTTATGTTTGAGTCTACGCAGGTGGAAGACTGAGCAGAACAAGAAAAGGGAGAAGGACCTCAATTAGATTCTGCATCTGAACTGAGCTTTCAGCCTGTATATGACAAGTACAAATCTCTGCTCGGTTTGTTTTTTTTTTTTTTTTTTTCTTCCAAATAGAACCAAATGCAATCTATTAAATTGTTTCATTTGTGAATGGGCATTATTGTAAGTTGACCATGACATGTTTTCCTTCCCTCCCTCCCCTGCCACCTTTTTTCAGACAGCGAGGTATGGAAGAAAGCTGTCTATACATGACAATCACAGAAAAAATACTCCTGCTTCGATTTTTTGGGAACTGCAATGTTCCTTTAAGTCACTGAAGCATTCACAAGGCAAAATTTACATGACGAACAGAATTTGATCTTTCAAAGTCAAGATAAAAATATACATTACATAAAAATAGTACTATAAAATGGGTCTTGTATAGAAGACTGTAATTACTGACCTAGGACAATATACTTGAAGATGTGTTGTGGGCTGGGCTAAGATTCTTATTGAAAGTTAATGTTGGCAGTTCACAGTCAGAATTCACATGTCCGTGCCACATTTCTGATATGTAAACCTTGTATGTTTCGTATTAATGGGAAATGTTGATCAAAGAAGAAAGCAATAAAAAAAACCCTGGATGTATCCAGTCCATCTGAATATACTATATACTTACATCTTCAATAGTATTTGAGGGTATCAAAATGATTTGAGTATCATTTCTGTATAATTTTTATTTAGCATTTATGCTCTAACACTAACTAGAAGGGCTAATTCAGATTGGAGACTGATGCAAAACACTAACAACTACATGTTGCCAAAAAAAAAAAAAAAAAAAAAAGTGAAAAAAACAAAGAGAAATATTTGTATTCTCCAAGGAAAAGGGAATGCAACAAAAGACTCAACTAAGCAACCTGCTTCAAAGTGCTGAATGTTCACTACATCAGCTGCATCAGATTGGGATTTTCCTCTGGTTGTGCTCAGAAAATGCAGCATCCCTCCTCTTCACTGCTCATGTTCTCACAAAACGATAGCTCCCTCTCCCAATGCAACATGCCTAGCAAAGCACACCGATGGTTCTTGTAAAGAAGTGAATCCTAGTACCTTCATACTGTGGTGACTCCAGAGGAGTTTTGGACAGAGCTCCTTCACTAGAAGATTGCACTGAGAGCCTGAGAGCTCCTGACTCCTTCCCTTGGAGAACTTCCTCTTTTTATCAGTTATCATCTTAACTTCCATATTTCTAATATTTTTCCCCTTACCATGGTCTTTAGTTTTATATTATTTCTGCAGAGATCTTGCACTAACATTAAGAAGTCCAATAAAGTACAATTAATGTATAAGAGTCCTATAACAGAAATCTGTCCCTGAGCTTTCTTTCACTGAAGGCTTTCTTTTGGTTAAAATTCCCTTGACACCTGATAGGAAATGCCAAGAGGTGCCCTGATACTGCAGCAACACAAATTTTTAAAAAGCTTTAAAATTGCCACAATTGCAGTTCAGAGTATGTGATTTCTGCTTGCTTTGTTATGGATCAGGTCAACCATGTTGTATGTGAAACACAATCTATACTCTTATCTTTCAGCATATCACCACAAGGTAACTATGTAACCTTACATGGCTGAATGCTGTATAGTAATGTGGTTATGCCCACCTTGCTGTTCAAGCTTTCTTTTAAACATCTGCTTCTTCATGCAGGAGGAAAAATTATTTTAAGCTTACAGCAAACAGGTAGAGCATGTTAGGTATCATTAGCCAAGATACACAGGCTGAGCCTGATAGGCCCCAGCAACAGCCACCTGAAAGATACAGAAAACTGTGTTTCTTTTTTGGACACAATTGGTTACATCATTTGCATCTTCATATGGTTATTGATGTTCTTACTGAGCAGTGCCACAAGCATCAGTTGATAGGGACAAAGGACTAAAAAGCAAGTGACAGCTTGCATTATGTAGTTCACTGTATTCTCTTTTTTTTCCATCAAAAGATGTGTTTTAAACAATAGAAGAATCAATTGACTACATCTGGAGAACCAAACTCATATGATTGTCAGTTGGTTAACCAGTATCTCTGCAAACAATACTCATTTTGATCCTTTCACATAAATGAAGGATGAAAGATTGTCCTTTTGAGGAAAAAAATGTTTAAAAAAGTAAACTCTAGAGAATGTACTTAGTGTCTCTTGCCACAAGTGAGCTGAAAGAGTTTGTTAAGCCACAAGACAGTGACTCGTTGAGGTCACCTGTCAGATCATCCAACAGGTATAGGTTGTGTCCATATTGCTAAATAAAATAGTGCCAGAGAAAGAACTTGAGCATCAGATCTCTTATTGTCCATATGGTTTACTTCTTAAATTATTCTGCAGAACATTTATCTTCAGGACATACTTATGTGGCAAAGAATTCAAACACTGTCCTCATGGTGAGGAAGGGCTGAACAGACTCTAAAGCCTGTACTCTGGGGCTGAAAACCTTGTGTAAAATTTTCAGATTTGCCAGTGCAGCCTCTCAAGTACTAGACCCAAGAAAAACCTCATGAGCTCACTGGCATGCTCTGTGGGGTGTCAAAAACGCAGCACCATGGGCCTCCATGTGCATGTGACCTCACAGAGGTGTATGCAGTACTGTATGCCAGCTGCCTAAAAATAGCGGTTTACGTGGTTAATGTTTTTGGGATGGCAAGGAACAACTGATAAAGTAAACTAATTTATAGGTAATGATAATGCATTTTAGAAAATTTCCTTCTCTATGTATACTTACTTCGTCATTGTTATATCAACTTGACCTCTAGTATAAATACAAATTAATATATAAATTCTGAATAGTGATCTTAGCTAGTGCTAAGAACCCTGAAAACCAAGATATACTTTCCCCAGTGATTGCATCAACATATTAACCTAAAATAAATTTTATCATTGCCAGGTATTCAAAGAATATTAAATCTTAAAATACTTCTAGAAATTAATAAATTTTAATGACACGCTATGTTACAAAGAGAACACCTGCACTGAAAAAAAAAATTATGTTTAAAATATTTTGGTTTTAGATATTTCAAATATTTCATACCAGTGTTGTTTTCCTGTGGCATGTACCTGCAATGGGACTTTCATGCGTGAGAATGAATGTAGGGAATTTTGCGGTTCCATTTCTAGTTCACTTTCTATTCCAGTTCCAAACATTGTCTGGATATTTTACAGATTGGACAAAAACCAAAAAACACCGTGGCATCTCCTGAACTTGTTTTTCCTCCGTTGTAACAGCAAAAGATTTTGAGCTTTGAGGATTCGAATGAGCTTTCTGGAAGTAAATTTCATCACACAGCATGTATGGGGTTGCTCTGGCCACTGCAGACGTGTGTCCCGGGCTACCCCCAAACCAGGATCCAGGCTGTCATTAGCATGTTACAGATGGGATACTCAGTGTTTTGCTCAGTTTAGGAATTACCCAAGGGTGCTCACCAACCCCACCTTTGAGGGTGCTTTGCTGTAGACAAGATCGAGAAGTCTGTGTGACATGGAAGATGGAGAGGCTTCCTTGAGAGGTTATAGATCACAAGAATAAAATGCTTCTCGTCTTTGTTCCTCCCAGAACCTTCAAGAGCAAAATCCAGGACTTCTACCGTAGCCTGAGAAAGGGAAGATGGAGAGCTTTTCCACATGACTAACTGAGCTGAGATCTCTTTTCCAGTACATGCAGTTACAGAGGGAGTGAGTGGGCCCTTTATTAGTTCTTTTGTACTGAGGTTTTCATGATAGAATCCCATCTTCAGAGAAGGTGATAAGAAAATGTACAGATATAATAAAACCAATTAAAAAGAAAAATGCATGTATGGCTTTAGCATATATTATTGTTCTCAAGTCAGCAACTTTTCATGCAGAAAATATTATCAGTTTTGAAGAAAAAGACTGAGGGGAGAGAATCACAAATTGATTCTGAATGGTTCCGAGAACAAAAGGTACTGGGTGGCTGGATGGATTTTTTTTAAAGCTTACTGTGAATCAGGCAAGATCTAAAAATGAGAAATATCTAGCGGAATGCAAAACACATACTGTGTTCATGAGATGAATCTCAAAATGAAATACAATAAAATTATCAGCTAGTAATGAAATAAGGAAAAGAAATATAGATCTGTGCGTGCTGTTCAGAATGCGAGAAATTGAATCATGACTGGGTTAAGTGAAAAAAATACATCAAATTCCTCCAGAGGACTCTGTGTACACACAGTTAAAAGAGTGGCATGTGGTGTGTTCTACTCTGTTTTCCTGAACCAAAGTAGCCCAGCATATATTTACCATGATGTTATAATATTAAGTGCAATTTGTGAACTAGCTCAGTTTTTCTGATTTTGGATACAGGTAGCATACCTTTTTGGTTTGCAGCTGAAATCATTGGAAACATAAGCAGCATTTAAGAATTAAAGGCCTTTTAGGGGTTCAAAATTCATTTGAACAGTCCCATTAACAACCTTTGATATGAAAGGACTGAGTCTAGAATATATGTATGATAACACGTGACTACCCATTGGTAAATTTAAAAAAGCACCCTTTAGGAACAATGGTTCACGTGGGCTTTTTCCAGGTGTTGAACTGCGTAATTTTCATTCATAGAGGCCTGATGTGTTAAACATCCATAATTTCAGAAGAAGGAGGGTATTGCTACCTGAGAAAATTCAGGACTGGAATTCAGCCACTTCTTCTCTGAAGGAACATATGGGGAAGTGTCCCAGTTGCAGTTCTGTGGGTTTTTTTACATCTTTTATTTATCTCAAGAGCACACGTTAAGTGAGAGGTGCAACCTCAGTCTCCTTGTTGGAGATGACACTGCCCAATCACTGCAGGAGAGGAGCTGCATGCAGCCAGGTTTTCTTCCTACCTCTTCTTCCAGCACTGTAATGCAGCAAAAACATGTGGCAATGACAGATACATCCAATAAACCCAATAACATTTAATTTCAGAGGTTCAAAACCAGTTTTTGTAAAGCAAAACTATTGTTTGTTGTGTCAGTCTATGTCTGCAGTGCATAAAGCAAAAGGATTAAAAGAGCAACAGGCTAACTACTCAGCTTGCATGCCAGCCTCTCCTGGACAGTTTCTTTGAGCTTTGTCCACCCAGTTATGTACTTCCTTGCCTTTGTGAATCTGGCTGCAAACTGCTGCAGCTTTTCACCTGCTCCCAGTATCTATCAGCATGTTTAAAACTCACTCACTCTCCCTTCTGCCTACCTCAGCATCTGTAAGGTTTCCAAATTTGCTTTGATCCTAAATTCAGGGATGATGATGCTGCAGGCCACTAGCTTGTTTGGATGCAGTTTGTTCTGCTTCTGGTCCCCACTGTTCTTCAGTGCCACTCAAGGATGAATAGCAGCTCACCTTTGTTCTTTGAAGGACCTGGTGTTTGCGGCGGTTTTGTTTCTTGTTGTTTTTGCACTAACAGCTTCCTCTGATCTAACTGTGCATTCAGGTAAGATAATAGCTAGACAGTTTTGTCTGCATATTTATAGGAAATAAAACAGATATCTTCCTCTTTCTGCAGAATATATAATAAAGCATATAACTAATAAATGCCTAATGGCTTCTTGAGTTTCCAACCTTTGGTGTGGCTTACTCGGATTTTTATCCAAGTAGGAGGAAAACATCAAATGGAGATCCATTTTGAAAAGCAAGTTCATTCAGTTCACGTGGATCTCTTTTTTTTTATGAAGTGTTTGTGTTCTTCAGAAAGCACATTTTCTATATCACTCACTAAGCAAATAAAATAAAAACTCTTGACCCCACACCTTTCTTCAGATGTGAAAAGGAAATGAAATCACACCTCCTCAGTTTTTTGTAATTCAAATTCTTCCTCTGAGGGCAGAGCTTAGAGAGAAAAGGACCTATATACTCTGCTCTCTCCTACTGCTGTTACACATAAATGAAGGAAGCTCTTTCATTAAAAACCCACCCAGCATCTATGGAATTGTGTACCTTGTTTTCTTTATAGAAGCTTGGTTTTCAGTCATTAATCTCACATTTTCTCATTAATCCTAGTAAGGAGGAACTAGGAAATAAAATAAAATAGCTAAAGTAAGAAAAAAATCACTTCAATGATTTTTATTCTCTATCAAGGAGGGTATCATTGCTCTGATGACTGCAATTATTCTTCTGGGTAAACAAATAATACAGTTGTCAATAAAAAGATCAGATGAAAATGAGCTAACAACCTAGCTGAGAAACAGCATCCAACTCAGAAAGAGCCTTGGCATTAATTCTAACAGAAACAAGTCCAAGGCTGGCAAATTCCTATTGTACCTTTCTTATAAACTGCATCTGCAACTTCTCTCATGACTGATCTGACACTTCGATGAAATGACACAAACTTTAAATCAAAGACCAAACCTTAGAGTACTGGCATGATTTTCTGTCTTGTCAAATCTTAGATGTTGAGAGAGCTTGTAGAAATGTTACATGCATGCATAAGGATGTACACGTTGCTTTTGTCTGTTAGAATGTGAAATAAGATATTGAAGGATGCGTTGTCTTGGGTTGTAGGGTTTTTAATTGGAAATATGTGTAACAAATCATAACAATTCAGCAAGCAGACAGCTGAACAAGACATGATCCTTGAGGTGGTAAGGATTATAAGTAATCAACCACAAGCCAAGATTTTTGAGGTTGCCTAAGCTGCAGTAACAAGGCACTTTGTGATGTTCAATCACCCAAAGAGGGACTGGACATCTCCACAGGAAAGTGTTGAACTACAGGACATTTCCGTAGCAGTATTTCTTGCCTAGATCTCATACCTATTATGTTATGTTAAATTCTGCCTTGGCAGATGGTGTCTAGTCTGCTCTTTCTTCAGGTTAACCGTATACCTAAAAAACTAGTAGATTATAAATAGGTCAGTTGCCATAGGACTAGAAACAAAACTCTGAAGGTTAGTCTTGATAACCCTAGTCATACAGTGGTGTGTCTTGAGAGATTTCAGGGGAGTTCTTTCTAATTTCTGTGAGAGTAAATATGGGCTCAAACTAATGAAATTCCTTCAGCAATGTGATTCAGTTTATCTTAAGTCAGTGAAGGTGTATGAATTTATGCCAGGTGAATATCTGACCTACTTTTTGCCTGCAGAAAACAAACAACATCTGTAGATACCTACTTCAAAATGTTTCCTGCAAGTTTTCTAATAAAACCAAATATATTTGATGTTCAAACTTACCTAGTTATCAGAAAAGTTAGAGAAAAAAATAGATAAATAGATAGATAGATAGATAGATAGAAACTGAATCATTAAAATAAACAGGTAAGAGAAGTTGTATATATAGTAAAGCTTCCTACAAACAACTTCATTTTGGGGCACAACTTATCTTTGCTTATAAAGATGCAAACTCTCTGTGACTACAAAGGAATCAAAACCGAGACATTCAAGACTTGAGTATTTAGAAATGTAGAGAAATGTAGCTTGATGAAATAGTTTGAGACTTTCTGCTTCATGCTTTGTTAACATGCCCTTCTGGCAAATGACAAACTGGCAATCTTGACATAGGTTTCTCCACAAAACTTAGGTGATGAGACATATAATCTGTGAACTGCATGGTAGGGGAAGCTATGACTTTCGACACACTTCTGGGTACTGTCCCTTCTCCATATCACCTCTTTTTTCCAGCATGACAAGCCCCAGCCAGTAAGATGACAAGGAAAGCAGTGAGAAAGGGAAAACCTGCCATAAATGTTTTCAGGAAGAGCTTATGAAATTCAGAACTGTTTGTGGAAGAAAGTGCTAAATTTTGGATAGATATGCTAATGCTTGCTCTTGTGATGCTTTGGTGATTCAGCAAGTGGCATCTTCTGTCCCAGGGTGCACATCTGGCGCCTCCACCTCTTAGAAATGTAAAAAGCAAAAAGAAAAGGCGGCTTATTTGGGAAAGCCTTCCTAAAAAGAAAGAAACAACTTTTAAAGCTTTGTTCTTCCTTTTGGAAAAAAACAAAATCCCCAAAACTGACCTCTAGATTTGAAGGTACTTGGTTTCTTATTACGTCATACTACCCATTATATTAATTAATTTGCCATCTCTGATGGGCATGGAGGATATGAACTCAGAAAAGCTGCTGAAAAGTAATTGCTTGCAAATATGCTGTCTGCATTGAAGAGCATAGATATCACAGCTGCTTCCCTCACTCTCTTTTTGTGCAGTTTCACAATGAGCTGACTAAAGGACATGAGGTAAATGTAGGATAAAAACTGCAACTATTTTTGGTGAAACACGGGGACTACAATTTAATATGAAATATCAGCTGGTAAGGGAGACCGGCTGCTGGTGAAGAATAATCACCCAAGCTCTAACTCTACCTTCTGCCTCACTGAGTGACGCAACAGCTATGAATACAAAGTACAAATTGACCTCTTCGAGTAAATCCCTTTAACAACAGTAGGATTTATATCTAAAAATAAAGCATCATTTTCCTAGCTTTTCTAAAGTATGTTTTATTATCCATCCCATTTTATACAGGAGGAATTAAGTTGTTTGAATTAAGACAAGTATCTTTAAATGCATGTGCTGAAACTCTGTTAGCATACGGTTGGCAGCAGCCACTGATAGGTGCCATCCCTATTTTCTAATGAAAAGGGTCTGTTATGAGGCAGAAAAGCTGGAAGACTAAGGCCCAGGGCTAACAAGATCCATAGGTTCACAGAAGCTGCAGTTTTACTTCTCATGAAGCTCTAGGTAAGCACTTCCCGAACATGCTTTGGTCCGGTGCCTCGCTTGGAGAGAGTGAGGACAGCAGCAGCCCCTCTGAGCTCTGTGCTTAGGTGGGCAGGGGGACACGTGTCTCCCAGCTCCTCTCCTCACAGATTTTATTCTGCATAGCTCTCTGGGGTAGCTTTTGTTGCAGTGGGCTCAGAGTTGCTGCACAACGAAGCAGTTTGCAGGACCAAACTTATTCTTTCTTGTCAACATCTTCATTCCTCTGGAACCCTTTAAACATGTTACTGTCTATGCTTACCAGTATTTGCAGTTCAATACTTTCCCAGGACACCTGAAAGTCACTTTTTTGTTGTTTGTTTGTTTGTTTTTTTTAAACAATTTATGGTGCTTTATCACCAGAATAAACTGACATATTATAAGTGACTCTAACTGAATGGGATGGATGATTTACACTCTATCTTTGAACCTGGAACTCAGCTCAAGTTTGTGAGACTGTAGGCACTCAGATCCAAACACACCCAACAGGACAATGTCTGTTCATATATATAAATACAAGTGTGTGTGCTGTTTTATAAATGACTCTGCAAATGAAAGAATGAATTAGATTTGCCAGTCTCCAAATCCTCGTTATCACAAATACTACAAAAGTGAACAATTTCGTGATGTTCTTTTCCCTCCTGTACCAGATGCTTTTTTCAGCCTAATTGAAACTGTTCCTTAACACAGTTCCTCCAGACCAAGGGAGCTAAATATGACAGCGGGAGTGCCGCTGGGACTCCTTTGCATTCACCTTGTTCTCTACTCAAACCCATGAATCCCAGAGCAGCAGAAATCAGTTTATCCAGCCCAAACCTTAGGGGATCTATGGGTGGGATTGACTCTGCCCACCCTGGACCTGGGCATATTTACTCTGTTCCTCAACCAGGATAGCCCTTCTTGCCTACAGAGGAGGCAAGAGATAAAAAAGAATATTTTAAATCCTCCATTTTAAAGATGAAGGAGCAATTGCTGGGAGAGCAGTCAGAGACATGGTGTGGGCAAGGGACAAGTAGGACAGGAGGGTGGGCATGGCTGCGCTGGGCATGGCTGCGCTGGGCTGCAGCACTTCCATTTTGACATAGAAAATGTTCTCACATTTGTTACAGAATTTTAGGTAAATTCTTTCAGCTAATTAAATTTTATTTATGCAAGTCCTCAATTATTATTGTACAAAACCCTGGGATAAAAATCCATCTTTTCGGGACCTAAGCATGTGTTTTGTTGAAACAGTAGGTCTTAAGTATATGTGTAGAGAATTTCCCCAGGTGAAGATGGATGTAGATATGACTTTGAACACTCTTGGGAATCAGAGGTAACACACCTATGAACAAGTTTATTTTTAAAATAAATAAACAAATATATATAACTAATTCAATGTCTGGGAACTGTGGCTACAGCAGTGCTTAATATTTTGTTGCTGTTTTGAGGTTATCTAAATAGACAATTAACACGTTGTCCCCAAAATCTTAGTGAACTTCTCAGCATTCTGTTTTCATTTGATAATTATTTATGGGTTTTGAGGAAGATTTTTTTTCCTGAAAGATAGAAAAAATTATCTCAGCTTTATGAGCATGCTTGCTAGTTTGACTTATCTCTAGAGAAAATGTAAGACCTTTATGGTGAATTCTTCATGAATATGACCAACCATTTTTGCATTAATTTCCCCTTACCTGTTCTCCCTGCTCTCTTACTGGCTCAATGCTATTTAGTCTTAGTAAAAAAAGACGTTTCCACAGCTAAAAGTGACTAAGATATCAAGCTCTATCATATGACTTAAAATGATGAATTTTTTTTATGTTAGGTTAACATTTTTAGTATGCAGTAACTATACAGTATTATTACTGGGGTAGATTTTAAATTCATTCTCTTATAGAGAGAGTAGCTCAAAAATAATAAATATCTAGGCCTATTAAAGAGCTTTCAGAGCATGAAGAGACTTTGCAGAGAAGTGTAGTGGAGAAATCAAAGCTAAATGCAAGTAAACAGAGTTTTAAAAATTTAAATTAAGTTTATTTCTTGTTTGCGCAATAAAAGTTAGCTTACCCACCTTTCTTCGTCTGTCATCACCCCACCCATCAATCCAGTCCTCCAGTTTCACTTGTTCATTCATTTCTTTGCAGTCTGTTTCCAAGATGTAGTAATTATTTTGCAAGATGGATGTAATGGTAGAACACTGGACTGTGTGAAATGAGCTGTCAGTAGGGTACTGCTCTGGAACACTAGAGACAAAAATATAAAGGAAACATACATATACAGTAGATATTATTTAGAAATTATGGTAATAGACTTAGCAACTGAAAGGGATAATAAAATAATATTGCAGCCAATTTAATATATTTGGTCAAGGGTTTAAGCTTTCTTTATCAAATCGCAAATTAATATAATAAAAAAAGAGGAGTCTCCTTGAAAAGTGACAGCTTTCCAACTTCAAATATTTGTAGGCTTTAAATTATCAGTGTTTCAACAGAACTGACTCCCCAAATATTTCAAAGAAAACAGTAAAGTTGAAGGGGAAAAAAAAAAGAATAATTTTAATTTTTAAAAATGAGAAAAAAAATGCCTGGGATTCCAGGATGTTCAAGGACGTGTCCTATGGGAAGAGCACAGAGGCAGCACAATGTACACCAGTGTGCTTGTGCAGCACATGTCCACCGCGCCTCCCCACAGAGCACAGAGAAATTGCAGACATCGATGCTAATACGTAGGGGGCCTGTGTTTGCGTGAGGCTGCACTTGCTACAGCTGTTATACAGTTCTTCGACTGCCCACCACCTCCCACCCTGCACAGCACACCACCTCCAGGAACCAGTTCACTTCCCTCCGTGCAGCTCTGCCATAATTAGGTCCAGTACGCTACTGGAGAAGTGTACAACTTAATGTCTGTGACAGTTCAGATGAGGCTGAATATGTAACCTCGGCTGAAAACCACACACAGAAATAAAGGTAAAAGAGGAGAAAAAAGAAAATGGCTTCTTACTCTGCAGAAAAAATCCAGCTCTGCCCAACTTTGACAAACATGCATTTATGTTTCTGTTGCAATACCTCTTTTAACTTGCTGTTCCAAATAAATATCTTAACACTATGTATAGAAAATAGGCGTACAACCAATCCACAAAAAGTTCTTCCCTTTTCCAACTTCACTGCAGTATTTTTCTGACACAACCCTTTTACCAAAGATATCCCCTTTTCTAAATATCTGAGTTCACTGACTGTAATTTAAATATCTCCAGTACTCATTAATTTGCAGTTAGGAAATTAGGCCAGATCTGTATTCCTACTAATGTAGAAAAAAATTGCCTTCAGGAAAATCAAAAGAATTTTAATGACATTTCTTTACGTAAATAAAACAGTCATGCAGTTCTTTTTTCCTGTTCTATTTTCAATTGTGCTGGTTAAGGAGTGGGAATATACCCTTATAATCAAGCATGATTTATATAATATGCTAATCCATAAGTGGTGGCTCATCATGAGCAATGTGAACTTTGAGAACTCTGCAAAGAGTGCAATGAGGACAGGTTTTTCTTGTAGGCTTCCAGTGCACTCCACAAAGAAGTGTGTTTCACAAGCATTTGCGGAGTATGTGCTGCCTCAGCCATGCAAAGCTGGCTTTATTGCCTGTGCAGACAGGCATAGACCTAATAATCTTATGGAGCTCTTTTAAGTTCACATTTACAGTTCCAAGACCTATGTGTGTTTGGTCCTAGTATTTTCACAATACCTTTTTTTCTTGTACACACAGAGAAGAGAAAAAAAAATATTTTTTAAGGATAAAGAACACTTCAAACCCAAACTGAGTATAGGAGGGAGAGTTTTGTGCTGAGGACTCAGCAATTTAGGCTCAGTACTCAGCTACAGAATTACTGAGTAGTCTGAAGCCTCAAGTCTTCATTTGTGCAAAGTGTATAGGTGTCATTGCAGGAGTGTATAAAATGGCAAACAGCATTTAGACAACTGAATTCTGCCCCTGGTCGTGCCATTCAAAGGAGCACATGGAGCAATGCAGCTTGCGTTAAGGTGGACACCTGGTGGGCAGCTGGATGGGTGTCTACGCTCCACCATCTGTAGACTGGATCTGCATTGGCTGTATATGGGAATGTGGGCACATATAGACATAATCTTGTAGAAACTTTGGCTGATGTGCCTTAATTCTGTGTTTTTCTGGCCCCTTTTGATGTGTTTAAGTCAGACAACCTGGCCCCCTCTGCTCCGTTTTGCTTATCTATGAGTGGAGACAGCAAGGACTGCTGCAAAGCAGTGTTGTAGTCTAGTTCAATTCATATTTGAACTTCTCTTTGTGATGAGTAATTTGGGTAAAACTCGTATTCTTCTCTGCAAAACATTCTTCATTGCAGGAATTCCCCCTGTAAATTAGTGTCTCAGCTGATGAGGAAAGGATGAGTTCTCCTTTCTGAGAATTAGGCATACTGCCTTCCCCACGCTGTACACAGCTCTTGAGATAAAGATTTTAAACTTAGTAAAACATTTTTTTCTATGCAGGTTTTAAGTAGCTTTACTACTGCAATAAGAATTTTTTTTTGTACTGAAATAGAGTAATACTACATACATCAACTTCCCCTTCTCAGTTTTGTTTTAAAATGCTTTTCATGTCTTTTCTGCTTAACTGCTATCATAATAATGAGGACCTTTTCATCTTCAAAAACATTAACCTTCCCTATTTGCTTATCAATAAAAAGAATAGAAGGGAAAATTTATGGTTCTATGAGTTATCCTAGAAAGAAATATGCCCAAGGAGTTATGACCAAGACAGAAAAACATCATAATGCCATGTTACCTGTGTCAGTATCTTGCTATAAAATTAATATACCACAGCTGGGGTAATTACAGCATCTGTGTGTGATCTATCAAGACACAGTGATTATAAAAGGTGCTGTCTGGAAAATTCTCATCTTCTTCCTTCTCTGATTTGTTTCCTAGTAGAACGGTAAATATTTTACACAACTGAAAATACTTTTTTTTAGCTTTCTTTTCAGGAAAGTACCATGTCAAGTTAGATGATAGGTACTCATCCCTCCAGATTAATGAAATTGTAGTGATCTCCAGGATACTAAGATTTCATTTTCTCTGGCTGGTGGATTCCAACTATCAAGAGATTCATCACTGCAAGTTATACGCTTGCAAACAAAACAAAACAGGATAATAATATTTGTACAAGTATTACTGAGGGTGTCTAAAGATTGTGGAGGCCTATGATTCAAATTTTGTGAGGACATTTATTCACCTTTCTTGGTCTGTTTGCTCTCTGCTGTGAAGCTCTTGGAGGTTGAAATGTTTCCTGGTGTAGTCAATACTTGCAGTCACTTTAAACTAACAGAAAAAACCCTAAAACTCTCCTGTTCCAGTGATCACCAGCATTTTAATTCTCAAGCATAATGAGAAAAATCCTCCTGTACATTCATACGGTTTTAATAGTCGCTCCATCAGCTTAACTTTTGTCCCTTATGCTCAGCTTTAGATTCCAAGCTGATACTATGAAGATACTAGTTAATCAACATTTGGTCCAGGTGTTGTGGAATTACAGTTTCTGACTGATGATAAACAGACAAATCTTCATCCGTGTGGCTTGTGCACACGGACAGATACACTCAGGTGTGAAAAATTAAACTTTTAAAGTAAGTTCCCATCTAAACTAACACAAAATGTGGAAAGTTTCTGCCCCTGAAGAGTTTGATACAGTTATGACAAACAGGAGGAAAAGAGTTGCATTGCAGCAGCAGAAAAGGGCATCTCAACTTTAACCTATAGCACTTGCTGTGCTTATCACTGCAGAGGTCGCAAATGCGGCAAAGCAACAGGCGAGCATATCTTAATATGGGAAATGCAAATGTGTAAGCATGATAAAGTTCTGCTTACCATATTATGAAAAGCATCCTCCCCCCTCTAGATCTGAGCTGAATTCAATGCTCTTGGGGAGCATCAGGCGATTTCTAAATCCCGAGTGGTGTTAGGCACGAGGTAGGTGCTGCGGTGCAAGATGGCAATGCTTCTAGGCAGAAAGAGCAGGAGACTTCTCAGATTTTACGCATATTTATAAGTTAAAAATTAGACACTAGAGCATGCCCAAGCATTCTAGGCAGAAGCTTGGAGTTCTGTTAACTCTGTTAGTGTGTGCTATTGTTCTTAACAGCACTATGTATCTTAGCATTTGCTTAAACTGTTATTATTTATCTTGTTAAAACTGATGTGTTAGGTAATACACACAACACCTTTAAGGAAGAGTTTGTAAATACAAACTTGCATTTGGTGCTAAAGCTAAAAATCTGACAATGGGAGAAGGACAAACAATTCCTCCTCCCAATCATCCTCTCTTTAAATAGAACTAATACATTCACATCCTTTATCCAAAAAGTCAGCCACATATTCATCGTTCATACAGTTTTTCAGACTACATGGCTGACCTAATGATGTGCAGGGGTCAGAAAGCAGTAGACACACACAAATAAGTGTGTTTTAAAGGCTTAATTTATGCAGCATGCTCAAAGAGATGGGGACTGTGCATGCTAAATAATACAAGGTTGTCTGCGCTGCACATGCATGCATGTATGTTGAGTTATCATCAGTAAGACTGATGATATTACAAGTTACATGATCTACTCTAGAGGCCAGAAAGAGCTTCCTACCTTGAGCACACCTTCTTCACTTTCATGTAAGACTTTCAATATAAAAACCAGAAGAAAAAGGCTCATATAAAAAAAATTCTTTCCTGTCTCCAAACGTGTAATTCAGGACAAAAAAATCCAGGGGGCTTCTTCAGTGGTTGGACACCAAAGTCAAACCGAGTATATGGAAAAAATATAAAATTTGTATGAGGCAACTCAAGGTGCCAAGCTGTGGAGCAAACATTATGAGCAGTTCCCTTTGTGTTAGCTCACTGGAAAGTATTGTGTGAGCAAAGTTGCTTACTGAATTGTAAAACAATATGTGTACTCACTATTACTATTCACTGTGCAAAATTATGTGTATTTTGGCCCAAAAACTTTTGCTGTCCAATAGAAGACTTCTAAAGTATTTGTTATGCAGGTGTGGGCCAGATGCCTCAGTTATCAATAAATACAAAAAGTATTAAAAACTAAAGAGTGTCTTTCGTAGAGCAAAGTTTTATAGATATTGGAGGACAGAGTGTGTTACTTACTATTTACATGAGGTGCAAAAACTACAGGTTATTTTGTCAGAAATCTTGATGTGAATGAAAAGAAATAGCCACATGATGGCAGCAGAACACACGACATGAGGAAGGACCTGGTGCCCCTTTTCGTGACCAAATAGCAGAATTTGAGGGAAAGATAGGGTGTTGCCTTCAACTGCTGTTTGTAGGGAGTGTTCTCTCCTTGCCTAGTTTGAAACAGGAGCAGCACCAAGAGGAAATCTGTAACTGTGACAGCACGTCGTTTGTTGTAGTAGTTCATCAAGAATGTAGTTATAGTCCATCAAGGACAATAGATGTGAAAAGTGGAGTGTCCGCAAGCAAGAAGCAGCGTCTCCGAAACACTTTGGTATACATTTGGTTGCAAAGGACTAGGCTAATGAACTAAATGCTGTCCAGTTATGAAAGGTGTCAGAGCTACTCCTCAATATTCCAAACTCCTTATTGGCCCATCAGATAATAAATTCACGTTATATGCTGTTGCATAACTAGGGTCACATGGGTTACCAGTGCGCACACAAAGACTGCTAGAAAAATGACACTGAAAAAGATGGATTTGTCATTTAAGGGGCAGAAGAGACCCTCAGATTTTTATATCTCTTCTGAATGGATATGTGGGAAGAAATTTCTCAAATGCTGTCATGAACGGATAAATCTTATGCTGTCATTTTTTTGTTATTAAATCTTTTCTTTTTCTTCTTCTTTCTGTCTGTGTTCAGTAGCCTTAACTTTATTCCTTGTCCAGCTCCAACTATCTTGTTTCTTTTGGACCCTTAGTCAACATGTTTTGTTGCTCCAGTCTTTCATTTCTGGAGGCCTATCCTCCTAGTGATAACGAACCTCAGTTGTATCATTCATGCATGTTATCCTCATAACAAGATGTGTCAATCTACCAACAGACATTTGGATATTATCAAATTATTTTGCTGCATTGGGATAAGTTCAGTGAGATATGGAGTATCTGAAGTGCTTTCTCCCTCTCTGCTTGCCAGTCTTCTCACCTTGTGCTCTCTGCCTGCTCCTCACCTCTAGCTCACCTGGTCTTCCCAGGAGGCTGGGAGCTTTTCCCCAGTAACTTCAGCCCTTGGTGGAGCCTGCCACACAAGGTTGCATGGGGGCTCTTTTCTGCCCCCTTCATATCACCAAGATCTGAGCAACTCTGCCATCTAATGATCTTGTCTGGTATCACCTGCCACTGTAAATCACAGCACCACTTCATATTATTCAACAGTCTTGACTGTGGCTGCCCTCGGGTGCTGCACAAGTGCTACATTGCCAGTTATCATGAATTTGCAAGACAGCCTTGGGACATGGCAATTCCAAGCAATCAGAAAGAGAGAATTTGTTACACAGTGAGCAAGCAAGGCATCTTTTTTCCTGGGATGCTTTGGTGGCTAAAAGCTTACGTGGGTTAAATATGCAACTGGCCAAATACATGGAATGAAAACTCTCAAGACTAAGACAGGTAAAGGCATCACCTGAGCTGCAGGTTGCTGAAAAGGAGACAGCCTGGAGAATAACCACTGTATGGTTACCTTGGTCTTGTAATTTGTGAAGGTCTTATTAGCCAGTGTCAGAGAAAGGATATCAGAGTAGACCTTTGGTCTAACTCTGTATGGGCATTCTTATTTTCTTATAGTCGTATAAAATACTTGAAATTTTTTTCCTTGGAAACCCAACTTTTGAAAATTCTGTTTCCTCTTTTTTTTTTTTTTTTTTAACTGTAATTTGTGGTGATTAAAACAAAGATCTTCAAAAGGACTCAGAAACCTAGAGGTCATGAAAAAATGTGAATTTAGTGAGTCTTCTGATTTTTTGGTAAAGCTCATAATTGGCACTGATGTTTTGTAATGAGAGTCAGTGCTATATGACAATGGCTTAAGTGAGCAAGCAGAAAGAAAGAATGAAAAACAGTCTTAAATTTGTTAACTAAAAATACTTTTTGTGTTTAAAAACATGTGAATCAACACAGCAACTGAAATCTCTCTTATTTGAAAACATAAAGGTAAAGGGCGTAAACAGGCAGCCCCACTTTTCTCTCATACACAGCATGTTTTCTTGTGCAGACTCACATGATTTAAAGGTCCCACCTAGCTCACCAGCTTTGAACCTCTCCTCCCTATCAAAATGTGTTTTAAGGATTATCTTTGGAGAAATGGGATTTCAGACAAAGAAAGTAGTGTGTGTTTGGAGAGCAGAGGCCAAAGAATCAGATACGACAACCTACAAAGCAATAGTTGACAGAATTCCTTCTGTACGGTATATATCTGACAGCATTTCCTAAGATACTAACATGAGAGTGCTATGGGTTGAGACAGCTCAGTCCCATGCAGCCACTTGCTTACTCCCCCATGGTGGGACGAGGGAGAGAATTGTAAGGGGAAAAGTGAGGAAACTCATGGGTTGAGATAAAGACAATTTAATAGGTAAAGCAAAAGATGTGTGTGCAAGCAAAGCAAAACGAGGAATTCATTCATTACTTCCCGGGTAGATGTTCAACCATCTCCAGGAAAGCAGGGCTTCACCATGCACAGTGGTTACTTGGGAAGACAGACAACGTAACTCTGAACTTCCACCTTCCCTCACTCCGTCTTCCCTCAGCTTCTATTGCTGAACACAACATATATATTATGGAATATCCCTTTGGTCAGCTGTCCCAGATGTGTCCCCTTACAGCCTCTTGTGCACCCACAGCCTACTTGCTGGTGGAACAGAATGAGAACTAGAAAAGGCTTTGACACTGTGCAAGCACTGTTCAGCAATAGTTAAAACATCCCTATGTTATCAACACTATTTTGGTCACAGATCCAAAACATGTCACTATATGAGCTACTGTTAAGAAATTTAACTCTGGACAAACCCAGTACAGAGGGACACCACTGACATTCTTAGGAGTGGTAGGTAGAGACAGGTTTTCAGCAGTACAATTTTCTTTTTCATGAGCTGGAGCTGAAGTAGATATAGTTTTCTCTCTTTTTCCCCCACGGTAAGCACATGGATGTTTCAGAAGTTCTGTTAACTGGCTTCAGGAGTTCCAAGGGAGTGAGAGCACCATAGATTCAAATGCTTATTGGGCCTGTTAAATTGCCCTGTAAACCTCCCAAAAATATTGTATCAAATCTGGATGACATAGAGATTACTTATTAATGTATCACATCTAACCCAATGTCTAAGAGCTGTGAAAACAGCAGGCTAAGATCTATTTTGCTATATATATAAAATGTTATAAGTATGATATAAATTTTACCGCTAGTTAGAGCAATCAATTAATTTCTCCATGTAAGACGAATAAATCTAGAACATCAATATATGCAAACAACACACCCATAGATTTCCATTAGAAAAATAAGTTAGTTATTAAGTTCAACTGTAGGCTGTTTGAGAATACAGCGGATATTGTCTCAATACCTGAATATTTTCTTTTAATGAGGGACATTTTTGTTAGGAAGAAGATTATGAGTATATCCAATACAGAAGAGTTCAGCTTGCTAACGCTTATAGTTTTCAAATGGTCTGTTCATATGTCTAAGTAGATAATTAGTAAAAGATGAATAGCACAATATCAAAAGACATCTGTGTAAACTGCAGAAATATAATGAAGGCAATTTAGTAAGTTTCAGAACAAAACCCACAAATATTTTCTCCGTTCAAAAGACGCAACTGAATCTTCAATAAGAATCTTCTTAACTCACTGCAGTGGTTTGCACATATGGTACTTTCTACAAATGAACTTCTTAAATGCTCCTTAGGGACATGGATTGTACTACAGGTGTATTTTTAAATGTTGTCATAAAAAATAGCTCATCAGTCAGACAGAACAGTGGAAAAAAGGGTCTGTAGGCAATAGAATGATCTAATCTTTAAATGTCTTATTTGGCAAGGGCACATAGGATTCTATCTTTGGTTGTGGAAGCACGTGAGTCCTTTATAAAGTCAAGGAAAAATGATCAGTAACCAGCGGTTGCCTATGGTCATGGTGCTGCAAACTACTAATGGGCAGTTTTGACAAGGGTCCCATTCCAGTTTTTCTAAAACTCAATGAAATAAAAATCCTTTGCTTACTCTTATAATGGTATGGATCAAGCCCAGTGTTTGACTAGAGAGATCCATTGATTTCGGATTTTTTTTTAAATGCTCTCTGATTTTTATCTGGTTTTTCAACACTTGAAAATATTGCAACAACATGTCTGTACAGAACTACCTAGCAGTTATTTTGCAACTTCTGTCTCCAGATCAGCTCAGAAAATTTAAAAGTAGAGGGAAAGTTTCAAACAAATTTAATTTAAACAGTAATCAGCACTCTAGGAATATATTAATTGGCTTAAAATATTTGTGTAAGAGTAGAAGATACTGTAGGTTGTAAAGAATGTCTTTTGGGAATTACTGTTCCTCCTGAATCATAACACAAAAACAGAGACTCACACTATGAAATTAAGAGGTACCATATTCAAAACCAATAAAAGTGAATACTTTATCATTATATCAATAATTGGACTGCATGACTTATTGCCAAAGGAAGCACTGAAGGAAAAAAAAATAGTGAGAGGTAAAAAGAAATTGTACATTTACACAGGGAGCAAAAATTCCAGAGTTACAAATGTTATTGCTAAAAATATATTCTGGAAGAGATATTAAGACATGCTTTGGGGCTCAAACCAATATCTCACTAATAAATAGTGTGATGAAACTTATTTTACGGGGGCTGATTATGCTTCCGAAATATCTAGAATAGCCCTCTGTTAAAAATGATAAATTAAAAGGACTTACATTTTATTAAGCATGACATTTGTCAAATAATCAAAAGTAAGAACTGTTTGGAAACTGGCTCATTGTTTCATAGTGACAGTTTTCCATAGGTAACAATTTGATACAGATTTCTCCTAGCTATGAGGAAGGGAGAAGAGAGGAGAAAAGAGGAGAGGAGAAAGAAATATAACGAGGAGAAAAGAGGAGAGGAGAAAGAAATATAACAATCTGTGGGAGACAGTCCAAGGTTAATCCAATTCTAGTTTTACCTGTTTATACATTTGGGGGTGTTGGTCTTGGGACTGGGTGGATGCCCTTTACAGAAATAACCTGAGAAGCTCTGACTCATGTTGTTGTTATGAGTCACAGCAACACTGACAAGGACTACTCATTAGTTAACTATATTAATTTTATACAAATGCAGTAGAAACACAATAAAATACAGTAATGAAAATAGCATAAGCATGCAAATAATACTTGAATGCAAATATATTACCCTATACAATCAAGCAACATAAGCTGATTTCAAAAAATTTGTCTCAGGCTGTTCACAATTAATGTAATCTGCTTCATGGGTCCTGATTTGCAGCTATTTAAGTTGGTAAATTTCTTTCTGGATGTGAGGGGTCCAACAATTTTGTGCAAATACTTCTGAAATAAAATGGTTTGGTTTGGACATTTGTATGTATTTTTTAATTTATGTTTTGCTTTTTCATTTGAAAATTAACCTAAAAATTTAACCGTTTTCTCTTACTTTGTGAATAACTCAGGCAACTAGATGTAGCGGTGAGTCCAGTGTGCATTTTCATTAGCTGGAGGTGAATTCGAAAACTCCTTAAAGAACGTGCAGTTACTCAAGAGAAAGAAAAAGTGTCTGCAGTACCAGCAAATCATTCCTGTGTAATCAGAGAAAGCTGGAATCATATGCAACCCACCTGCTCTCAGTCTTCAGGACTGCTAAAATGGCACCAAAATCCCCAGTTCCCTAAGCTTATAATTTACTTTCTCATAAGTTTGTAGCTCAGTAGTCTTTAAAACTGTGTCTAGAACCTGATATTTAAACAAGGTTTATTGTATGAATACAAATATATATTACAGAAAAAAAGCTAGAACAATGTTGGATTCAGATTCACATTTTACTAACTATTAAAGAGCAAATAAGGTTAATTTAATCTAATTCCATTTTAGCTATTTTTCAGTCTCATGGAAGTGCTATTAAAATAAAATTTGGATTGTAGTAATCAGTGGAATACCTAACTTATCACCAAAAAATCAACATTAATTGCTCAGACAGTGCATGAAAAGCAATTGGAAAGAACCTTAGAATAGTGAGTGAGGCACTTCTGAAGTAAATGAGAAATTGACAAAGGTAACAAATATAACTTATTTTCCAATCTAACTATAAAGGGAAGAATTGCCAAACAGAATTACTTAATTGGACTCCTATTGACCCTCTAGGCCAACATACTTGAAACTGGAGGTGGGCTGAAGAGGCATCTGACTAGATGGCCTCACATGGCCTCGGGTCAACATGTTTGGCTTTAATTTATCCATTTGTTTAAAACAAAAAGTTAATCTTTCTCAACCTGAAAAGAAAAAAAAAAATAGCATGATAAAAATAGTTAAAGCTTTTCTTTGTTTCAAAATGCAAACTCTCCTATCATCACATTTGTAATTAAATTTTCAAAATTACTTTCTTCATTTTGTTTCTGCAATTTTGAACCTTTGGAGATTCCCTGTGTTTCATGTGACTTGCAGGTTCACCAAAATATAACCAACAAAACAGGTTCTTTCTGGTTCAAAACTTGAAGTTTCCTGTTTGGGGGTTTCCAATAGCTAGCTACCAGGGCTGGTCAGATGGCTGGTCCATCATCTAGAGCCTACATTAGAACATGGCATGAAACTACACAGTATGCACACACCACAAGGATCTACTACCAGACAGATAGACAAAATCAGCCATCTGGAGAAAGGAAAGGATGGCAAGGCAAGAGGAAGCAAAGGAAGTCAGTCAAGAGAAAATTGCTCATTTGAGACACAAGTATAAACATTTGAAAAAGTTTGCAGAGTAAGGATAAAATGTCAAAATATTTGAACAAAATTAACAAAAAATCAGTATTCTAGTGTGGTAATTGGAATTAGAACTTTCCAAATCCAGAACTCTGTCATGAGTACATTATTTGTATTGTGACTATATGATGAATACCATTGTTATCACGCGATTTGCAGAAGCTCAAACAGAAGATTTCTTGCATAAGACTGTGCTCTGACAATTTCTGAAACATGCAGGTAAAGTGTTCCATCTCCAGCTTTTTTTTTTCTTGTCATTACTTTCAATCGTCAAAAAAGAGAGTAGAAATCATATCATATCCCTAGGTTAATCAACCAAGGAAGAAGGAGGAACAAAGAATTTAAAATTAATATTTGTAGAGATCATGAAACTATGGTCATTAAAGTGTTTTACTGAATTTCAGGCAACAAAGAGAAGTTGGTGAATGTCATAACTTGTTGGTGCAAAAGAATTTTCAAGATAATACCCTCAGCAAATTAGGAATGATAACTGAAAACTGATGACCTTAAAAACGTGAGGAAGGGGACCTTGATATTCTTTGTGCACCATATTAAGTGTATGATACAAACATATTCTGTAAGGGAGGTGACTGGTATGAAGGAAAACCAACATGTGACAAGACAAAGCAGTTTTCAGTTCAGATATGACAAGACAAATGTTTGTTTAGCCAAAGCCCTGATCCAGCATTCAGTGAAATGGCTGGTCAGACCAAATAAATAATTATTCTGTTTCATATTCATGCTGTAGTTTCTGTCATAAAGTGATTGCCTTCTGTGCTGACAGGACTGAGTCGGTGGAGGTGGCATTGGATGTTGTTCATCTTGACTTTACAAGGTCTTTGACACTCCCTCATAGTGGTGACACATGGGCTGAAGACGTGGGCGACAAAATGGGTGGAAATTTGGCTGCACTCACGGGCAGTGATCAGTGGTACAAAGTTAACTGAAGCCAGTTACCAGGGCTATCCTTCAGGGAGCAAATGCCCATCAATACTTTTGTTGATGGCCTAGGTGATAAGACAGAAAGCAGTCTCAGCAAATTTCAAGTTTTCAGCCCAGCTGAGGGCTGTCAGGTCTCCAATCCTGTCTCTGGCCCTGCCTCCTGGATGGCCTTGCACTGCAGGTAACTGCTCTCCTGGATGAACCCCGTGGCCCCGTCTCCAGTCCTGTCTCTGGCACCATTTCCAGGGCTGAACTCCTGGATAAGCCCAGGTTCAGGTCCACTTCCCTGCATGTCTGGGACTGTTGAAGGACCCTGTTTCCCAGCTTTTCCCCCTGTGTTTGGGATCTGTGGGTTGGTGCCCACAGGTGAGGGCACAGCCTGCCCTGTGGTCACCTCAGCTTTTGGCTCACCTGCCTGTGGGGAGCAGCTGGCCTCCACTGCATCCTGGCACAAAAAAAAAGGAACCAGTAGAAAGCAAATTCAAGAAGGTAGCAGCCACTTATACAAAACCAAAAATACTGACATTTAGAAGATAAATGAAAGGGCAACAAGACCCACCTTCCTTTAGACTGTGCCTGAGAATAAACTAAATGTTTTTTCCTTTATGAACTCCAACGATGGCTCCTCATTGATGTGCTGGCTGTTTGCACACTCCTGGAAGAGAAGCAGAGTACATTTTGGATCCCCTGCTGTTGTATCTCCCGCTGGTGTATTCAAATGATTGCTCGTAGTACAGACAACTTTCATACGTGTATCCTACTTAGCAGCATGTCACAAAACTGCAGCCATCAGTAGCAAACAGAACAGGAGACAACTTAGAATAACTTGGAAAATAAACATGTGAAATGATATGGCTTTTTATCTCTTTTCACAAAGCATGTGTAACGGTATCCTAAACGGTTACATTTAAATTGTTACAGCTATAAGAGAGGAGAAAGGGTAGAGTATCTTTAGCTCTAAAGCTAATGATGTTTGAGTGAGAAAGTTAAAAGAAAAATGAGTTTAAAATTATGATTATTTTTCTTAATGTAGCCTATCAAAAGATGAACCCTTGTGAGAACAGAAATTATTTTAAAATGCTGGGTTGAAATTAGAGAAGAGTTTAGAGCAAAAATTTCGCAATTTTGTGCAAATAAATATTGATAAATTCAGTAAATAAACACACTACCTATTCATTCAGTATATTTTCTTTTCAAGGATTAACAAGTTTCATAAATCAAGCAGGACCAAAAAACTCCAAAGAACAGGTAATACTATATTTTAGGAAGAATTAACTCCTTGCTGTGTTCTGTTTTGGCAGGGGGTGGATGTGTGCTAGAAAAACACAAACTAATAGTTGTTGATTCTTTATTTCAATAGTAAATCAAAAACAAAATTTAGTAACTATCTACACATTTCAGAAGAGACATTTCAATGATTAAACATGAGCATCTGTGAAGGCTCTGACGTTGCCCTTCTGAGTGTTTGATTAACTTTCCACAGTCTTCAGTCAAGTTTATGACACTAATGCAAAACTAAGGAGACCCTTTCCGTCCCAGAGTAAACTTCAGAAACTGTGGAAATTGAAAGGAATATGACAAGTAGTAAGAGGAAAAGGATAGTTTGGTACTTTGATTTATTATGCCAGTTGTTGTTCCAAATGACCAGTGAATTTTTAAAACTGGTAAATCTGAATACGTTATTCCCTGGCCAGAACTCCATGAGTGGCTTAATGTCAGTGTGAAAAGGAAATGTGCCAAGAGAACGGAAGAAGAGGTAAGCAATATGAGTACAGACTAATTTAGGTAATTTAGATATACTCGGATAGCTGTGGGAGTTAAATTTGTTACTTTTTCTGAAGGGAGACAGAAAACAATCCAACTTTCACTTCCAGGCTGATGTAAGAGTAAAATAAAATGCATGTGATTTTCCAGCTAAGGAAACATTCTGATCTATAGAAAGTGACACAAATTTCCATAACTGAAGATACAAATCACCTTTACTGGATTTTGTAAAGTACCTTCTTGGAGCTGTTTCAAAACTTTCACATTGCAGTAAACAAAAATACGTGTTCTTTTTTTGTGAGCTGCAGAACCAATAAAGCCATTGACCTGGGGATGTAGGTTCCTCCCATATTCCTTGTTTTCTTCTTCTACTCCAAAATCCTGATGTATCCCATGTCTTCTGCTGAAGTAAGGGTATTACCCTTAAGACTCTATAGTGTTCTTAAATTTTCTCTACCTGTTCAAGCCCTACCCTTGCCCTTTCACAAGCATGCTCAATTTTCTCTGTGTCCTAGCATTTTTCAGATGCAGCCCTCCCTGAAACTTTTCCCCTTTGAGCCATGGCCCTCCCGAACCACCTGCTCCTTCCTGCATTCTCTGTCCATACTTGGTCTGCCAGAAGGGCAGCAGCCAAGCTTACTGTGGTGGGGCTTGACTGGTTGTCTCATTTGAGTTTCTGTTTGGCTTTAGATCCTCTTTTTCTCTGCAGCTAGGCAGTCAGACAGAGGGGATAAAGTTTAGTTACAGCCATCTACTTTCACAAAAGTCAAAGGAACTTCATGGTTTTGAAATATCTAGAAATTGTCAAGTACAACTGAAAGTGGCCAAAAATGTATTTAAAAATTACTAGGGCAAGAATGGGGAAAGAATGGAGGGGGGAAGGAGGTTGAGCAGTGAAACAGTATGTTCACATAAACTTAATCTTCTCAGGAAGACAGGCTAAAAAAGGTGAATAAATGGGAACAGCGTCTGGCCATCTGAATTTAGTATGTTCAACCACGGAGTAATTGAAAAGCTGTGGAAAGAGTTGAAGGGTTACTGATCCCAGGGATATAGATTTGCTGCATTCAGCAAGGCAATTAGAACAGCTACCAGGAAGAGCAAAACTTTCATGCTCAGACATGAAGCAGAGATTTGCTAAAAATTGATTAATGTCATATCCTTGTAGTTTTAAAGATAGATGACAAGCTTCTGGCTGCACTGTTTAAAATCTTGCCAAAGAACATGCTTGCTGTCTACAGAACCACTATGTGTTGTGCAGAGTAAAACAAACAAACAAAAACCTTTCACATCTGACCCACGCGCTAATATGACAGATGCCTGCAAAATCATTCCTATGACCTGTTCATGCTTATTAGACATTGTACGATGCTTTCTCACTGTCTTGGGGTACAGCAGTGTTGTGATGCAGATCTCCTTTCCCACTTCTCAGCTGGAGGCAGGAGCACAGTTCGCTCACAGAGCCCTGTCCAGCATCTTCTGGAGCACCCAGCGTGGTATCTTATGTAAATTATAGTGGAAAGAGACAAGTATACAAGGATTGCTAAGTGAATGAGGTAGATTAAAAATAGAACAAAGACAAAAGAGAAAAATAATGAGTTCACAGAAAACTCAGTTTATTATTTCCTGTAACAACTTTTAATCTAAGGCAGTGTTGTTAGATCTCAGACCTCTTAGTTCAGTAATCTACTGCAAGAAAAGAAAGCATCACATGGAAATGTCGTTCTTCAAAGGGAATAAGCTGGATTTTTCAGTGAAATAGCTAGCCCATATCTAAACTATTACATCTTTATATTTAGAAAATCTGTCCACATTAAGCTGAACTCAGACAGACTTAATCCTTCAAAGGTACACCAGAAAGGAGTGAGCAGCCCAGGGGTGGGGAGTGAATTAACCAGGCCATTGTCTGGTTAATGCTGAGGATGATCTTCCGAAGTCTGGGGTAGAAAAGATTGTTGGACACCTTAAAATTGTCTCACCTTATGATTTATCCAAATTCAAACAAAAGTGGGGCCTTTGTATACCCAAATCAGCAGGATACTAACTCCCCTAGAGAAACAGACCTAATTTTAACTTAGCTCTTGTTTTGCTCAAGTGGATGTTCTTATTTAAACAAGATTCTTTCCACAGAAAAAATTGTTTCATGTCTCTTCCTCTGTTTAATGATAGGAGATATGCTGTGTATTCAGCTAACAAATGAAGTATTGTGCAAATTAACATCAAGGAAGTCCTCAAGTGAATTAGAGGGTGGACTGCATAATGAGAATCTGAGATCAAGGGCCTGAGTTGTAATGGTTCTCTTCTGAGGGCATATTTATGCTGCATCTGTGCACAGCAGCAGAGAGTGTTATTCTAGAATAAATGGCTGTGATGCAGGAGAGGATCCTCACTGAGGAATCGGTGGACATTTTACCTATAATACAGAGACCTACAGTTGCATGAAATAATGTTCCACAGAGAGATGGAATAACAAAGCTAGAGATTCATGAGAAAATAGGAACTGCACATACAAACTGAAAAGTTAGACTTCTCAGGATGTGTCAAATTAGATGACAATCAGACCTATAGGATTTTTTTAAGTGCTTTTCAACACAGAGCTACAAGAAAACCCTCTGCTGTCATGATCCTTCACACATGAATGCAAATACTTGGATAGAGGAACATATATAGCAAAGCAGACTGGTGCTGATTTTATTTCCTCTTAGCATGTCAGGATATCAAATGGGCAGATTAAGAGATTCTGTCACAGGTATAATAATTTCCATGGTTTAGACAGCTCTCCTCATCTAACAATGCAGTAAATTACCATTTTGAGGTAGGATCAGTGCAGATTTGTTTACTTCTACAGGTAGTTCATGTATTTAACTCTTCTTACAATAGTGATGCATTTGCTTTAGTTTTTGTGACCTCAAATTTGAGTACTAAGGTAGCTGCCCAGGTGTTCATGCAAATCACCAGGTTTTGGCCATAAACTCATTATGTAAATGCTTTCATTTTTCCTTCTGGAAAACAATTCTTATTTTTATTTGGACTTGTGTGCATAAAAAGTCAAACTTGGAACAAAGCATCTTGATGTTATCAAAATGAAATATTTTCTTTGAGCTGAAAAGACATCTTCAAAGAAGTGTTTCACTGTCAGTTAAAAAAAAAAAAAAAGTAGGGTTTTTTTAACATTTGAAAAGATCATTTGACAATGCTGCGGCAGCTCTCCTCACTAAGGTCAGGAAAATCCATGCTTCTACCACTTTACCATGACCAGCAGCTGTAAGAAACTATTTCCAAGAAACTATGAAATAGGGAGTTAGCAGGTGAAAACTCACTTTAGGGAGGAAAGCAAGTCCATCAAGAACATGCCTGAGCAGAAGGGCAATAGCAGCAGTTGGCCATGGGCTGAGGGGGCACAGAAGGCACCAGAGCTGTGACTGGAGGGGGCAGAAAAGACACCCGAGGTGACAGGGATCAGGACCCAGGATGCGTTAGGGTTCAGCCCCATGGCAGCTGGCTGAGACCTACTTTGTCTGTGACGGGGCACAAGGAAGCTAGCTTTTCTGCTTAGTGCTGGTCTCATATACACCCTTGGGAGGCATATTTACCCACATGCATGTCTATCAGTTTATGGACATCCTTGTGCTTTCTATCTCATAAGAAAAGTGTCGCAGAACACTTATGAAATAGAGACTCTCATTGTTTACAGACCCTGAGCACAGAGCTCTATGCATGCGTAAATGTATTTGTTCCTATCCCCTTCCTCGCCAAGAAACAGGTGATGAATTCTCATCCAAATGTCACTGAACTTCTCCTGGTTTAGGCTTCTGGCAGTTCAGCTCTCAGAGCCAGTGTCCAGGGACACACAACTCTAATAAATTTGATGGAAATAACATTGCCATTTGATTGACGCAGACAGTGACAACAGGTATCAGACTTATGGCCCATATGACTGCTTAGTGGAAGCTCAAATCCTCAAAAGCTAGATACTATCAGATTAAAGAAATAAATCCTGTGCTTTTGACTGTTTTTACTGTTCATTTCAGCTAAGTCTGTATTTTCTTTTTAAAAATAATTTATTGCTGGAACTAAATAATATATGCAATCTCTTGCTGACAGATTCTATCTGTCTAGCTTCACTGATCCTGTCGAAAAAAACATGGAATATGTGGGCATTTCAGTTATAGCTGTAACTCATTACCAATTTTATTTTGGATATAACAATGGAGACTTAAAGTTTTGTGAGCAACAAACTGTCACTAAGGTTTCTGGGTACTACACAATACAATGAGTCCTAGGACTCTTTATAAAGACTTCTCTAAGCTGCAGAAAATTCCTTTGAAATTGTCTTAAAAAATATCTGTCTGTTGGGATCCAGTAGTGGCTGTCACATTCTTCCTACAAAGCCCTACAGTAGAAAAGGTCTGAAACATCTTCAATCAACCCAAATCAGCCTGGGTACATGTAATGTGCAGCTGAAGACTTTCGACACTTTATCAGTTCTTTCTCTTTTTCATATTTTTGGGTTTGTCAGTTTACACATACATGGTCCTCTACAGCCCAATGTAATTTACCCCCAAATCCTAGTGCTAGCCAGGAAGATTATTCATATATTTCACTAGGTTATCAAACACCTGATTAGTATTTATGGGTGAAAAGTCTGTCTTTAGCATGCAGATGACGTTAGCTCTTGTTCATCGTAACAACCCATGGTACGTGAAGGCACCATTAGATTTTGGGGGAGGGCAACTGAAATAATTCCGTAGATCAGAACCAAAACTGAACACATTTGGAACAAAATTAGGGTTGCACATGTTCAAGCATCCTGACCTATTGCTGCTTGTGACAGTGTTTGGACAGGCTTTTCAAGGAACTTCGTCAAAGCCTGTAAAGTAGCCAGGATGACACTTGCATGACTCCAAGGGTCTGAACAGTCACACTGGCTTCTAGGTAGCTAGCTATAAGCTCTAGACAGGAGAGCTCTGGAGTGCTTCGGTAAGTTGGGCCAGAATTCCGAGGTGTAGCAGCAACACTGTACCATTTGACTTTTTTGTGTTGACCCATAATGCTTTGAACATCTGCTGTTCAAATATTTTTTCCTGGATTGTGAGATTTTGGGGATACAAACCTAAACCTTCTGTTAATTCTGCATTCGAACAGTGGTGGGGAGTGAGCAAAGAGCAGCCAGCTAATGAACGGGAGTAACTGGTGATGCTCTCTCCTTGTTCCTGGTGAATCTACATCTAGGATTTCCTATTCTGTAAGTGGCTTTGAATCCTTTATAATGATAACACGTTTCAAATAAAGAGGATTCTTCTCATTTGGTTTAAGAGAAAATCTATCCAGCTCTGACACTTGACGTATTTTAGTCTGTCCACAGCATGGACATCTACACTTGAGCTTCTGTTCTGGGCTTCTTTGATAGTCATTGGAAAAATATATGCATTTCTAAGGTATTTTTAAAACAAGTCAGGTTCCCCAAAAAGGTATTTCTTCCCGATGACTATAAAGGTATAATAAAGTGAATACATCAGACACCAATGTCTGCCTTTTGGATATCTAATGTTAAGGAAAAGCTCCACTCAGTCTGCCTCAGATTCTTATCTGAAAAATTGCTGCTTCACATATTATGACTTATCTTGAAATGTTTGATCTTTTAAGCTTAGTGTTCTGCATTTCTCTTTACTGAATTGCATCCAATTTATTTAAATGATTTCCCTAATTTGTCAAAATCTTTTAAAGTCTGTCCTCATATATGTTTACAGACCCTCACAGCTTGATGTCATTGGAAATTTAATAAGCACACCACACTATTTAATCATTGACTACCTGCTCAATGATTCAAGTCACTAATGAGAACATTGATGAGAACCGGCCACAAGACTGATCTCTGCAGAACACTACTCAATACGTAATGCTAGCCAACAAAGAACCATTAATAACTACTAAACATGGTTTCCTAATCGTTTGTGTATCTGCCTGATAGTAATTTCATGAAGACCTCACTTCCCCATTTTGCTTATGAAAATGTCACATGAAACAGTTAAAAAACAATAGTGAGGTCAAGATATACGATATATACTATTCTGTATGCTCAGTACTTCTTATCAAGAGAGAAGGAAATTCACAGGCTATGATATGTTCTTGACAAAATTATATTAGTTGTTACTCATCCTCTTTCTGTTTTTGGGGTGTTTATAAAAA